>NC_045438.1:1735043-1751612 GCF_002776525.5 Piliocolobus tephrosceles
ATACCACACCTATCTCCCTCCACCACACAAAAAATGTAGACAGCTATACGTAAATAAGAATTGCCTTGGGAATGCTGAAGAGCCCATTTAAGAATCAGTAGCAGCACAGTGATGCAATATCTAGATCTAGATCTAGATCTACATGTATATCTACATATATCTACATATATGTAGATATACATACATGTATATATATATATACACACACATACAAGTATATATAGATGTATATATATGAAGAAGACCCACATACAAAAGACCACGGGTGAGATAAGCATACCTGAGACTCCAGGGGATGGCTCAAACAAAGGAGAAAGTCAGATACTATCAATTTCAACCATGTGGTGGAAGACCTAGGGGTCCTGAGTGACTTGCTTCACAGAGGACTCTGACTTCTTTTGAGACTGAGGGAATGACAGCCATTTTTTTTGCCAAGGAATCCCTGAGGGGAAAACATGGGTGCACAGCTCTTCCCCTCCAGAAGCAGCTGCTGTTGTACCATTCAGGGATCAGAGATACCACCTCTCCCACCCTTGCCCATGACCCCGGCCCTTGAGTTGCATCCATTCTGCAAGTGCCTATACTCTGCACCCCAAAACTGTGGATTCACTGCACTCAGCCATGCTTCAGACACCAGAGTAATCACCATGGCAGGTTAATTTTTACCCCGGACTGTGGAACCAAAATCTCTCTTTACATGTCCATACTCAAGACACCAACTCTGCCACCACTGAGAACTAGCCCACATGCTACATTTGGGCTTCAAGAGGTCCAACATCAACCTCAGTTGGCAGAGCTGCACAGAGGCTACACAGCTGTGCTCCTGTTGGTGCCAGAACCACTGTACCACATCTAGTCAGTGCCCTCACACTACCCTATAGCAGAAAGTAGTTCCCCACTGAAACTATCCTGAAAAGTCTGGAATAGCTGAGTATTTCACCAAATGCACAGATAGCTATTATAAGACAACAAGAAACATGAAAAGCCAAGAAGACGTATTACCACCAAAATGCTATGATAATTATCAGTAGCTTGTGCCAAAGAAATGAAGAACTATGAACTGCCAGACAAATAATTCAAAATATTTCTTTTAAGGAAGTATGGTGTATTTCAAGAAAATACAGAAAAAAAATTCAGGAAAACAATAAACAAAATGAAGAGTTTATCAGAGTGATTGAAATTGTAAAAGAAATCTAGAAATTCTGAAGCAAAGACTACAGTAAATGAAATAAAAATGCAGAAAAGAGCATCAAAACAGAATCGATCAAACAGAAGAAAGCTTCTGTAAACTCAAAGACAGGTTATTTGAAAATGTACAGAGAAGAAAAAAGAAAAAAAAAAGAAATAAATGAAGCCTACAGGCTTGATGGTAGAGTATAAAGGCAGCAAATACTCATAGGAGCTAAATAAAGAAAACAGAGACAAAAATATAGAGTACTTGTTTCAGAGATAATGGCTGAAAGCTTTTCAAATCTGGGGAAAGATGAAATACCCAGGAACAGAAGGTCAAAAGTTTTCAATCAAATTCAATCCAAAAAAGACTACACCATGACAAATTATAATCAAATTGTCAACATCAAAGACAAAGGGCAGATCCTGAAAGCAGCACAGGAAAAGAAACATATCACATACAAGGGAGTTTCAGTAAGGTAAGCAGAAGATTTCTCAGCAAAACTTTATGGGACAGGAGAGAGTGAGATGATATTTTAAAAGTTCTAAAGAAAAAAGAAAAAAAATCTGCCAACCAAAAAAAAAAAAAAAAAATGCTTTCTCCCGCAAAGCTGTCATTCAGAAATGAAGGAGAGACAATGACTTTTTCAGACAAACAAATCCTATAATTATATTATGTAATTATTCTGTTCATTAGAAACATGATTTTATATATACACACATATATGAATACATAGGCAAACCCACACACACAAGCATATACTCTCTAGCTTGCTTGTTATTTGGTACTCAGAGTACTTTTCCTCATCACTGGACTATTCATATGACTCATATATATTGTTGCTTATATTGTGGTTTATTTATTTCTCCGCTGCAGATCATGCTATTGTTTAAACATACCACGATTTATTTATGTGTTTTCCATTTTAAGCCACTTCTATGTTCTTGCTCTTCTCATCAATGCTAATTTTAACCACCTTACAGTACACAGACCACGTGACATACTCTGAGGTAAAGGGACAAAGCTGAGCTATCCTCGGTGCTATGTGAATCGCTTTCCTAGCACATCTTTAAACTAGCTTCTGCACAGCTGTGTGCCTCTGGAGGCTAGTTGGGAATCTCTGCTAGGATACATAGCTTAGTGCAGAACTGCTGGTTTCGTAGGCTGAAAGAAGAATATATTTTATATGATAATTCAAAATTGTTTCCCAAAGTGGTTGTGCTCCTTTATAGTTTGTAGTATCCCACAAACATGTTGCATTTATACATGTCCTGTCCATACTTAGTGTTCTCAGAATTCTTAATTTTTGGTCACGTGATAATGATAAAATATATTTTTCATTGTTACTGTACTTTCTATTTCTCTTAAT
Source organism: Piliocolobus tephrosceles (assembly GCF_002776525.5). Lineage (NCBI taxonomy): Eukaryota > Metazoa > Chordata > Mammalia > Primates > Cercopithecidae > Piliocolobus > Piliocolobus tephrosceles. Next base: position 1,737,584 of record NC_045438.1, read on the forward strand.
ATTCAAGACTAAACATCTTTCCATTATGTAAAAGTCATTAGTAGTTGGCTGTGGAAATGCCTGTGCAACTCCTTTGCCAACATTTTAATGTTGAAGAGTTTTATTTCTTATTGATTTGTAAGGGCTTTCTGTTTTTGATATTAGTAGTCTGTGATGTCGTTATATGTAGCAAGTACCTTCTGCCAGTTTGTGGCTTGTTTTTTTTTAATTTTCTATTGGTAAACAGAAATTCTTAATTTTAATATAACCAAAATACCATTTTTAAGCTTATGATTAATATATTTGTACTTTGTTTAAGGATCTGGCTACTCAAGAGTCTTGTATATATATTTTACTATACTGTCTTATTAGATTTAAGTTTGTTTTTTATATTTAAATCCATTTGTAATGGAGTCTTTTTACATAGGATGTAAGTATCTATTAATTTAATTGGTGTATAATCAATTGTCTTAGCACTATTTAACAAGTAGTTGCATACCATACTGCAATGGTATGCTATGATCAATCTAATATAGGTAATTTGTTCACATAAGCATGACTGTATATGTGGTTTCTATCCCATTCCATTTATTAATTTGTCTCTTCTACCACACTTTTTAAATAAATATATCATTTTTTGAGACAGAGTCACACTCTGTCACCCAGGCTGGAGTACAGTGGCATGCTCTCAGCTCACTGCAACCTCCATCTCCCTATTTCAAGAAATTCTCATGCCTCGGCCTCCTAATAGATGGGACTACAGTCATGAGCCATCATGTTTAGCTAATATTTGCATTTTTGTAGAGATGGGGTTTCACCATTTTGGCCAGGCTGGTCTCAAACTTCTGACGTCAAGTGGTCTGCCCACCTTGGCCTCTCCAAGTGCTGGTATTACAGGCATGAGCCACCAGACCTGGCTTAAATAAATATATCTTACATACATAGTATCAAAATAGAGTGTGACGTGTTTCCTCAGTTTTCTTTCACCTCTTAATAGTGTTTTGGCTGTTATTGGGCTTGGATTATGCATTTGAATTTTGGAATCAGCTTACTAATTACATGAAAAATACTTTTAGGATATTGATTAAAATTTATTAAAATTGCTTTGAATATGGAGATCAATCTGCAAATATGTCTTTTTTCTATGATATGGTGTCTCTTTGTGAATGTGGTATTTAGGTTGATTTCAATTTCTTTTAAAAAGTTCATTATAGAATTTATGAATTATATGTACTCTTAAAAGATGTATTCATAGATTATATTTTAATTGTATTGGAAATGGAATGCCATTTATAATTACATTTTCTGTTTATTAGTGGTGTGTAGAATTCCAATTAATTTTTACCTCATAGTTTTTGCTCAGCCACATTTCTAAACTCTCACTAAGACAATTAATTAATTTAATTAAACAATTGAAACTTTTTTATTGTATTTTCTACCAGAAATTATACTTTTGTTTCTTTCTTTAAAAATATTTAGAAGAGTAACTTCAGCAAGATAGTAGAATAGAAAGTTTCAGGCCTCAATCGAACATATAAATATCATAAGCCAAATTTTGGAAGGTTTAGAATCCAAGTAAGAAGTTGCAGTACTTCAGATGAGCACAAAACTGAAACAAAACACATTGGTAAGAAGAGCAATTTTATTTTATCCACAGCAACCCTCCCCAAGTCAGCACAACAACATGCTGATCAAAATTGCCTTGACTTATGATTTCTCCCTCTTGAGAAAGAGGAAGTAGAGCATGCTTCCAGTGTCCCAGACTTTCAGTGTGGTGCCCAAGGGCCAGGCTCAAACAGAGTGCTCATGAAACTGGCAGAGATCATAGTTACCAGTAAGGAATTGAAAACATTCGCTCTAAGATCCAGGACAAAGTAAGGATGTCAACACTTGTGATTTCTGTTCAACATAGTACTGGAAATTGGAGCCAAATCAATTAGGCAAGAAAAAGAGATGAGAGACATGCCAATTGGGAAAAAAGTAAAATTATCTTTGTTTCAAATGATATGATCTTATGTCTAAAAAACCCTACAAGAATCTTTTAGAACTAATAAATACAGCAAAGTTACAGGATACAAAATGAACATGCAAACACCAGTTGTATTCCTATACAATAATAATGAACTATCTGAATACAAAATTAAGAGGCAATTTCATTTACAGTAGCATCAAAAAGGATAAATTATTAGGTATAAACATAATCAAGGAGGTAAGTAACTTATACATAAAAAACTATATAACATCAATGAAAGTAATTAAAAAGACAAAAACAAATGAAAAGCCCTTAATGTTCATAGATTGGAAGAATTAATTTCTTAAAATGTCCATACTACCCAAAGCAATTTACAGATATATTGCAATCCCTATCAAAATCTAAGTGGCATTTTCTTTTATAGAAATGGGGAAAAAATTCTAAAATTCATACGAAACCACAAGACCCTGAATAGTCAAAGCAATTTTGGGAAAGAACAACACAGCTAGAGACCTCATACTTTCTGATTTCAGAATATATTACAAAGTTATAGGATTAAAATAATATATACTGTGTTTACCATTTATAGCTGTTTTGTTGTCCTCAAAACAGACATAGACCAATGGAACAGACTAGGGATTCCAGAAATAAACCCACCCATATTGGTCAACAGATCTCTGATAAGCATGTCAAAAATTCACAATAGAAAAATAATAGTCTCTTCAACAAATGGTACCGGCGAAACTGTATATTCATGCATAAAGTAATACACAAAATAATAAAATCATACCCTTACACTGTACAAAAATCAACTTAAATTGAATTAAGTATTTAAATGTAAGATCTGAATCTATAACATTTCTAGAAAAAAAAGGTGAAAACCCTCATGATTGTGATCTGGATAGAGATTTTTTTGATATAATACCAAAAGTACAGGAAACAAAAGCAAAAATAGCAAGTGAGGGTACATCAAAATAAAAAGCTTCTGCACAACAAAGCTTCTACATGTTTCTACTTATATGAGTTATTTAAAATAGTCAAACTCATAGAAACAATGAGTAGAATGATGACTTTCAGGGTTAAATGAGGAACTACTGTTCAATGGGTATAAAGTTTCAGTTATACAAGAAAAAAGTATTTCTGTAGAACATTGTGTTCATTACTTTGTGTTCCATGTATTACATTGTATAAATCACATGTATAAGAGATGATTTTTTAAGTTCTCCTTTCATGAAAAAAATCAAGATATTATTATTTCTTTGAAACATTGTGTTTACAGTTCTGTATTGTATGTTACAGACTGTGTAACGACCAAGTCATAAAAATGTTTCTAAGAGTGATAATTTTGTGAATGAATCAGAATTGTATAATTTCTTTGAAACATCATATTCAGCCCTGACCTGTATGCTATATATACTCTAAAGATACATGTATAAAAGACAAAGGAATAAAAGATGTTTCTGAAAATACTTAAAGATATTTATTTGTTTCTGAAATGTAATTGGTAAAAACTGATTTATACATAGGTTACACGTACTTGCATACCTTAATGTTTTAAAGTATTAACAAAGGCCAGTTGTGGTGGCCAGTCTAGGCAATATGGCAAAACCCCATTTCTGGAAAAAATATTTCTAAAAATAGCACCTATAGTCTCAGCTACTCAGGAGGCTGAAGTGGGAGAATCACCTAAGCCTGAGAAAGTCAAGGCTGCAGTGAGCCGTGATCGTGCCACCGCACTCCAGCCTGAGTGACAGAGCGAGACCCCGTCTCAAAATAAATAAAACAAATGAAATAGTATTAACAAATATAGGCTGCCCTCAACTTTGCATGTTTTCCATATGAAACATTTTCAGATACCAGGCTCCTGGCAACATAATTCAAATTTAAGTTACCATAGTATATTAACTGCAAATAATTGCCAAGAGCACTAACATCACTATTTCTTCAGTCCACAAATCACAGATGAGCAACATGATCATTTTCCAATCACATCACTGATTTCAGTGTCTATTGACGACTGGTTACTGCAGTCTGTTATTCAGTCCGTCAACAGGTAGGAAAGCACATAGTTGTATGGCCTTTTTTTCTCCCAGTGGTGAATCATGTGATATTTTACAATACAGAAAAATAAAATAAAATATCAGGCTGGAAGCGGTGGCTCACGCATGTAATCCCAGCACTTTGAGAGGCCAAAGCAGGCAGATCACCTGAAGTCAGGAGTTCAAAACCAGCCTGGCCAACATGGCAAAACCCTGTCTCTACTAAAAATACAAAAATTAGCCGGGCGTGGTGGTAGGCCCCTGTAGTCCCAGCTACTTGGGAGGCTGAGACATGAGAATCACTTGAACCCAGGTGTCAGAGGTTGCAGTAAGTCGAGATTGCACCTCTGCACTCCAGCCTGGGCAACAGAGTGAGACTTCATTTCTAAATAAATAAATAAAATAAAATATCAAATTTTCCAACCAAGAGGGAACTGCAGCAAATATTAAAACCGAAAATACTAGAAGTGAAATTTGAACAGAATGTAGATGGAATTATAGAATAAATAATGATTGTGGCAATGCTATGCCACCGTTCAATGAAGCCTTACCTAGTTATGAAGACTTATCTTAGTAAAGGTGAGCTTATTAAAGTAAATTAAGGAAGTAGTTGTAATGAAAGGTTGCAGATGCCCCAGAGAAAGTGATGCTAGGAAAACTTTGTACTAAAGAACTTTTCAAAATATAAAAGCACAAATATTAAATTTTCAAAATGATTCCAAAATTATGAAGAAGTATAATTCTCATACACATGTAGAAAATGCTCACCCATGAATAGAAGAAGGCAAGCAACATTCAAACTACTCTTAATTATCATGAAATACTATGCAGCCATAAAAAGAATGAGATCATGTCCCTTGCAGGGACACGGATGGAGCTGGAGGCCCTTATCCTTAGCAAACTAACACAGGAACAGAAAACTAAATACCACATGTTCTCACTTATAAGTGGGAGCTAAATGATAAGAACACATGGACACATAGAGGGGAACAACACACAGTGGGGCCTATCGGAGCAGGTAGGGTGGAAGGAGGGAGAGGACCAGGAAAAATAACTAGTGGATATGAGGCTTAATACCTAGATGCTGAAATAATCTGTACATCTCCCCCCATGATGCAAGTCTACTTATGTAACAAGCCTGAGCATATACCCCTGAACTTAAAATAAAATTAAAAAAGAAAACACTTTAATTCTCAATGTTTCTAATGTTTTTTTTTTTCTCTCTTCTTTTTTTTATTATTATACTTTAAGTTCTAGGGTACATGTGCACAAAGTGCAGCTTTGTTGCATAGGGTATACAGGTGCCATGTTGGTTTGCTGAACCCATCAACTCATCATTTACATTAGGTATATCTCCTAATGCTATCCCTTCCCTCCTACCCTCAACCCCTGACAGGCTCCAGTGTGTGATGTTCCCCACCCTGTGTCCAAGTGTTCTCATTGTTCAATTCCCATCTATGAGTGAGAACATGTGGTATTTGGTTTTCTGTCCTTGTCATAGTTTGCTGAGAATGATAGTTTCCAGCTTCATCCATGTCCCTGCAAAGGGACATCTTTTTTCTGACTGCATAGTATTCCATGGTGTATATGTGCCACATGTTTTAATCCAGTCTATCATTGATAGACATTTGGGTTGGTTCCAAGTCTTTGCTATTGTGAATAGTGCCACAATAAACATACATGTGCATGTGTCTTTGTAGTAGCATGATTTATAATCCTTTAGACAAATGGGATCTAATTAAACTAAAGAGCTTCTGCATGGCAAAAGAAACTACCATCAGAGTGAACAGGCAACCTACAGAATGGGAGAAAAATTTTGCCATCTAGCCATCTGACAAAGGACTAATTTCCAGAATCTACAAAGAACTTAAACAAATTTACAGGGATAAAACAAACAACCTCCTGGAAAAGTGGGCAAAGGATATGAACAGACACTTCTCAAAAGAAGAGTTTTATGCAGCCAACAGACACATGAAAAAATGCTCATTGTCACTGGTCATCAGAGAAATGCAAATCAAAACCACAATGAGATACCATCTCATGCCAGTTGGGATGGCAATCATTAAAAAGTCAGGAAACAACAGGTGCTGGAGGGGATGTGGAGGAATAGGAATGTTTTTACACTGTTGGTGGGAGTGTAAATTAGTTCAACCATTGTGGAAGACAGTGTGGTGATTCCTGAAGGATCTAGAATTAGAAAAACCATTTGACCCAGTGATCCCATTACTGGGTATATATCCAAAGGATTATAAATCATGTTTCTAATGTTTTAGTGTTCTAAATAAATACTAGTTTTATTTCTGTTTTCCTGAACATTTAAAAGAGAAAGAAAGAGTTTCTAATGTTTTAACTAAAAGTTTCACAAGTCACAAAATAATAATACATTTCCAATGGATTATTAACAATGCTTTGCAAGGTTTCAGCTTGAATGGTCCCTCACTACCATACTAAGTGAGGACTACCTTATACATCTCTGTGACCATTATCTCACTGTGAGGACTACCATATACATCTCTGTGACTGTTATCTCATTCAACATTTTCATTACTCTAGACATATCTCTTGTCATCTATCCTGTCAAACTCTGCATAAGCACTAGATGCAACCACTGTTCTGATTTCCCTTAGCATAGCCTGTTCTCATATTTCATATAAAGAGCATCATGCAATATATACACTTTGTTTCTGAATTATTTTGCTAAACATAATGTTTTTGGGATTTCTTTATGTTTAAAAAATGTATAATTTTTTATTTTTAATTCTTTTATTTTCTTGTATGCTGTATCACAATTTGTTTACATATTCACTTCAAGATTTTTTTTCAGTTTTTGATTACTATAAATAAAGCTGCTGATAATATTCCATACAAGTATTTGTTTTTGGACATTAGTTATTCAATTTGGTGTTACAAAGGACAATTGATGGAGGCTTCTTTTGGGAAGCTTGCTCCACCTCTCCTTGGTACATCTTATTCTCAAATTGTTTGAGAAAAATTTACAATTTCCAAAAATGTGAAATTAATAATGAACCCAATTCATACGTTTTCATTTCTACCCCTTTCCCCCAAAATAGAAACAATTATTCCTACTAGGTTATTTTTATATGAAATATGAGGACACCAGAGGAAAAATATTAAACAATTAGAAAGAAAAACTATGATTGATTATTTTAGTTATAAGGTAAAGTAGGCCACGGGTATTTTATGGGTATGGGTTTGTATGCACAGGGGCACGTATTTGTGATTTGTCTCAATTGTCAAATACAAAGCACCTACAAAAAGTCAAGGGACAAAGCATATGATTATATCTAAACAAACTAAAAACCATAGGCTTATTTCAGTAACAATGACATTTTCTATACAATACTAATGACATATGTCATTGATACACTTCAGTCAAACATACTTTTAAAATAAACTGTCCCAAATTGACCCATGACTTAGTAATAAGAGTCACTTCTTTCAGCATTAGTAAGACTCACCTCATTAATAGGCAAATGGAGAGTGTATGCTACTTTCTGGAAGCATAGTAATACAATGTAAGCATCTAATGATTTGAGTACTGTATTAGTTCATTTTCATGCTGCTGATAAAGACATACCTGAGATGGAGCAATTTAAAAAAGAAAGAGGTTAATGGACCTACAGTTCCACACGGCTAGGAAGGTCTCAACATCACGGCAGAAGGTGAAAGGCACTTCTTACATGACAGCAGCAAGAGAGAGAATGAGAGCCAAGTGGAATGGGTTTCCCCTTATCAAACCATCAGATATCGTGAAACTTATTTGCTACCATGAGAACAGAAAGGGAGAAAGTGTCCTCATGATTCAATTATCTCCCATCGGGTCCCTCCCACAACACAAGGGAATTATGGGAGTGCAATTCAAGATGAGATTTGGGTGGGGACACAGAGCCAAATCATATCAAGTACACATTACGGACAAAAATTACTTATTTTAAATTAAAGTTTGTTCCTGACAACAATTTGGAATGTGAATTTCCTTTTGAAAATAGTTTAACTTGGTTGCTCCACAATTATCCATAATTTGCTACACAATATATTATAAGAGAATGCTAAGGCTGACATAAATATAGTGTATTTCTTGTTTGTATTGAATATAAGGTTCACAATACTTCCTAAATGTATCTCAGCACCTCATATCATATAATGTCTTGCAAATATTTAGTTTCTAGCTAAAAAAATAGCAACTTTCTTTACTTTTTATTTCCTGTGGTCAACTGCGATAGAACTCCCTGCAGTAGCTGCCATAACACGTGTTTCTGTGGAGAGAATGTAACAGCTTAAAAAATGTTAAAACACAGCTGTTATTAATGTCTTTGGAAGTTTTTATTTAGATCTGTTAATTTTACATCTTATAAATGTCTTCTGTTTTTCTATAAACCAGGCTACCATCTTTAGGAAGACAACAACTTTGCCCAGAATTATAAGTCAATAGTACAAAACATTTATATTTTTATTTCCTTTCATAATAGATATATTAGTTTTATGAATCATTGAGTACCTCAGCAAAAGATTCTAAAAATTTTTCACTTATCCGTTATAAACTCAACACAATATATTCTACTTCATTTCAAATTTTTAAACACATATATTAAAAATTTTTAGCTAAAAGAAAGAAATTTTTATTGCAGAACGACTAAACATTAGTTCTGGCAATAGTACCACTAAAACCTACATCTTTTGGGAATAGGGAAATAAAATGAGTCTTAATGTTATGTTTGATTCATGTTAATTTTTGAAATTTTGTAAAAGATTCATTTAGTCCTTTAATTTTATAAAAGGCCGTAATATAAACAATTGGCATGTTTAGGGATTATGTTAGAAATTGCAGACAATATACAAATGGTATCTGCTTTAAAAATAATTTCATTAAAATTAAAATAAATAAAATAATATTAAGTAATGACACAATGTGATTATTGTTCACATATCTATTGCGTTCATGTTGTCGTAGTGTTAGATAAACAAGTGTAAATGATTCTGGTCTTGGAAAAAGTCCCAGTCAAGAGAAGAAAATAGAGGTGAAAACACAGCCATAATAAATATAAAGTCAACAAATATAAGTAAAAATATAGCTGTGTAAGTGAGGGAAGTTATGGAGATGCTAAAAAGCATATAATTTTAAGCTTAAAAGACCAATTCTCACAGGAGAAAGAGAAAACATTTAAAGGTCAACATAAAAAAAATGACTCAGACACTTTCATAAAAGAATCTTATTAAAATTGCAGAAAAATATGCCACTTAAAGTGAGTCAGAAGATATAGTAAGAAAAACTTAAAGTTATGTTTGAAGCAAGTATAACATTTATATGTAGACATTTATATGTTACCACAATGTAACAAAAAAAGAGCAGTCTCTTTAAAATTTCAATTTTAAATTTCAATTTAAATATCCACATATGATACAAGCAAAATGAATCCAACACTCCAAAACACATTAAGAAATATGCAATTTAACCAAATAGAATTTATTATAGGAATTCAAGGTTGGCTTAATATTAAGGAATCCATTAATGTAATCAGCCACATGAATAGATCTAAAGAGAAAGAAAACCATAAACTTATTTTTGTGTATCCTTAAAAAGTATTAACAAAATGTAATACTCATTTTTGTTAAAAACAATGATGGAATAAAAAGTAAAATAAAATAAATGATATTTAAAAATATACTTATGAATGATATGATTTTATTAGGTATATATTATATATTTTATACACTATAGCAAATTATATGTTATATGTTACATGTAACAACTGCCAAAGTCATCATCCTACTTATAAAAAAGAAACATTTAGGCATTTATTTTTAACTAAGTATAGCAAATCAGGAAACCTGAATTGTATTGCATACAGTAGACAATACGTAAGAACAAAATTGGACACAGAGAGGTAAAACTGTTTCCAGGGGCAGGTAGCATAATAACATGATTTGGAAGCCAAAGAGCATTTAAAATAAATAAAAATGCAATAAAATAAGTTAATTAGTTAGCAAGATATAATATAAACATAAAGCATAGTCTTATATCAACAGATAATAACTAAATAAATCTTTATAAGAATTATAAATATGTATTTAGAAATACACTTAGGTTTAGGAATTAATTTAATAAAAAATATTCAATACACATATAATAAATCAATTTAAATACTTGTAAAATGAACAAATAAAAATATATTTCTGGTTCTTAGATAGTATAAATGATCATTATAAATATTCCAGTTCTTCCAAATTAATTATATAAACTTCAGACAATCCCAGTGAAATACTCTGCGCATTTTTTTCTTGGGTTAGAAAAATAGAATTTATATTGTGTAAAAATAAATGCCATGAAAAAAGCAATGAATAAGGACTTTCTTTTCTTGATATTAAAGCATGTTGTAAAAATATCATGCTTAAACTCTTCTTAAACAGAAGAGAGAATGTTCAGAAATAGAACTATGCATGTATAGAAATTTAGTATATGCCAAATGTGCCATGTATCTTAAATCCCTGAGGAAATAAATAATGAACTATTTGATAAATTATGTTTACACAATTAGATAGTGACTTGGAAAATAAAAACATAAAATTGGACTCAACTTTCCATTATATTCATCTTAAATTTCAAGTGGATTAGACTTGTAAAAAGGAAACACACGCAAATAATATAAGTATTAATAAACTTATTTATAACTAAGGCACACCACCTTAAACTGCATAAACCTGGTGATAAAGTATTAAAAGGAGTAAAAAATTAATGACACTTTACCTAAAGAGGAATAAAATTAAAGATGACAGAAGATTTCTCATTAGAAATATTTCAAGCTAGAAGAAAATGGACCAATGTCTTCACATTATTGAAAAACAGTTCGCTGGACAAAGGTTTAGTGAAAATATATTTCAAAAACAGAAGACTAAACAAATCTTTTTTGGATATATAGAAGCTGAAAGAATTCATTACCAGCAAATCTGCACTACACTAAATATTAAAAAAAATTCAAGCAGAGACAATATTGAATTTACACAAAGAAATGAAGAGCATTGAAAATGATAATTACATATGTAAATACAAACAGGCATACCTCATTTAATTTTACTTCACTTGATTGTGCTCCATAGATAATATATTTTTTACAAATTGAAGGTTTGTTGGAACCCTGCATTGAGTAAATCTATTGTCATTTTCAACAGCATGTGCTTCTTGTGGGTCTTTGTGCCACATTTTGGTAATTCTTGAAGTATTTCAAACTCTTTCATCATTATTATATTATTATGATGGTCTCTGATCAGTGATATTTAATGTTACTATGGTACCTGTTTTGGGGTACCATGAATTTCACTCATATAAGACAGCAAACTTAATTGATAAATGTGTGTAACTGCTCCATGGACTGCCTGTTCATTCCCTCATCTCTCCTTTTCTCCTCAAGGCTCCTATTTCCTGAAAGACAACATTGAAATTAGGCCAGTTAACAACCCTATAGTAGCCTCAATGTATTCAAGTGAAAGGAAAACTCACACATCTCACTTTAAATCAAAAGCTAGAAAGAATTAACTCACATGTCTCTCACTTTACATCGAAAGCTAGAAAGAATTAACAAGGAGGAAGGCATGTCAAAAGACAACATAGGCTGAAACCTTGGACTCTGCACCAACAGCCAAACTGTGAATGCAAGGGAAAAGTTATTGAAGGAAATTAAAATTGCTACTTTGGTGAACACATGAATGATAAGAATGTGAAACAGCCTTATTGCTGATTTGGAGAAAGTTTTAGTGGTCTAGATAAAAGATCAAGCAAGCCACAATATCATCTTAAGCCTCAAGAGTAAGGCCCCAATTCTCAATTCTATGAAGGCAGACAGAGGTGATGAAACTGCAGAAGAAAAGTTTGAAGCTAGAAGAGATTGGCTCATGATGTTTAAGTAAAGGAGCCATCTTTATAACACAAAAGTATAAGATGAAGCATAAAAGCTGTAGGAAGTTTTCTAGAAGATCTAGCTAAGATCATTGATGAATGTGGTTACATGAAATAACAGATTTTAAATGCTAAATTTTAAATGCTAGAACGGTCTATATTATTTATAGACAATCTAGAACTTTTGTAACTAAGAAAGAGAAGTCAATGACTTGCTTCAAAATTTTGAAGGACGGGCTGGGGCTGATGTAGCTGGTGAGCTAACGTAGCTAGTGATTTTAAGTGAGAGCCAATACTTATTTACCATTCCAAAAATCATAGAGCCCAGAAAAATTATGTAAATTCTGCCCTGCCTTTGCTCTATAAGTGGAATAACAAAACCTTGATGACAGGACATCTGTTCACCCTCTGTGGAGGGCGAACAGATTTTAAACCCTCTGTGGAGACCTACTGCTCAGGAAAAAAGATTCCTTTCAAAATATTACTGCTCATTGACAATGCAGGTTACCTATAAGCTCTGATGGAGATGTACAAGGAGATTAATGTCGTTTTCATTCTGCTATCACAATATCCAATCTGCAGCCCATGGATCAAGGAGTCATTTTGACTGTAAGCCTTATTATTTAAGAAATACATTTTATAATGTATTGTAAGGCTTACATAGCTCCCATAGATAGTGGTTTCTTTGATGGATCTGAGCAAAGTAAATGGAACACCCTCTGGAAAGGGATTAATCATTCTAAATGCCATTGGCAACATTCATGATTTGGTAAGAGGTGAAAATAGCAACTTTAATAGGAGTTTAGAAGGAGTTGATTTCAACCAGGATTCAAGACTTCTGCGGGGGAATTAACTGCAAATGTGGTGTAAATAATAGTAAGAGAACTAGAATTTGAGGTGGGACCTGAAGATGTGTCTGAACTGCTGTAATCTCATGATAAAATTTTAACAGGTGAGGAGATTCTTCTTATGAATGAGCAAAGAAAGTGGTGTATTGTGATGAAATCTGCTCCTGATGAAGATGCTGTGAACATTGTTGAAATGACAACCGAGTATTTAGAATATTACATAAACTTAGCTGATAAAGCAATGGCAGAGTTTAAGAGGATTGACTCTAAATTTAAAAGAAGTTTTCCTGTGTAGAAAATACCATCAAAAAGTGTTCCTTGCTACCGAGAAAATTTCATGAAAGAAAGAGTCAATCACCAAGGGAAACATCATTGTTTTCTTATTTTAAGAAACTGACATATCTGCATAAACTTTCAGCAATCACCATCCTGATGAGTTGGCAGCCATCAACATCAAAGCAAGATCCTCCACTAGCAAAAAGATTATGACTAGTTGAAAGCTCTGACTATGGTTAGCGCTTTTAGCCATAAAGTATTTCCAAAATGAGATATGCATATTGTTTATTAAGTCATAATGATATTGCACACTTAATATACTCAGTATAGTGTAAACATAACTTTTATATGCCCTGGAAACAAGAAAACATGTATGACTCACTTTATTGAGATATTTACTTTATTGCAGTGGTCTGAAACAGAACCCAGAATATCTCTCAAGTGTGGCTGTATAAAGATATATTTTTTATTTAAATATCTTTAGAAGATAATTAACTAATTAAAGTAAAACTAGTAACAACATACTGTGTGGTTTATTACATAAATAAAAGTAAAATGCACAGTAACAATAGCACAAAGGCCAGGAAGGTGAAATGGAGTATACTGTTGTAAGTTTCTTATACTATAGGTAAAGTGGTATCATATGATTCGAAGGAATTCTGAGATAAGTTTAAGGTGTATATTGTGTACATTAAAGAAGTTGCTAAGATAAAGAGTTACAGCTAATAAGTTAGAAAGAAGATAAAAGGAATTATAAAAGTACTCAATTAATTCAGAATAAGAAAAAAAAGAATTAAAGGGCATAATGAATATTTGGGAAACAGAAAACAAAGAGAAAGATGGTAGACTCTAACCCATCATATTAATAAGCACATTAAATGTAAATGGACTGAACATCCCAATTAAAGGTGTTAATACAACTTGTATTAACAAGAACAAACTATATAGAACATTGACAAATCCAACTTTAAATATAAACTTTAAATATAAAGACATGCATAAA
>NC_045438.1:1751622-1766081 GCF_002776525.5 Piliocolobus tephrosceles
TTCTTTCTTTCCTTCATCCCTCATTCCTCCCTTCTTTCCTTCTTCCCTCCTTCCTTCCTTCTTTCATTCTTCCCTCCTTCCTTCGTTCTTTCCTTCTTTTCTTCTTTCTCTTTCTCTCAAAGAATAACCATCCTAATAGGTGTGAAATGGTGTCTCACTGTGGTTTTGATCTCCATTCCCCTAATGACTAAGTGATATTGACCATGTTTTCATGTGCTTATTGACCAATAGAACATCTTCTTTAGAGAGATGTACATTTGAATTATTTGCCCATTAAAAAATTAAATGGTTTATATTTTTGACTGTTAAGCAATAGGAGTTCTTTCTTTATTCTGAATTTTAATCCCTTATCAGATAGACGATTTGCAAATATTTCTCCCATTCCCTGAGTTGCCCTTTTACTCTGTTGATAGAATGCATTGCTGCACAAACATTTTAATATTGATGTAATCTTACATACATACTTTTTTCTTTTGTTGCCTGTGCTTTAGTATCATATTTAAAAAATCATTACCAATTTCATTTTCCAAATATTTCCCCCTATGTTTTCTTCTAAATGTTTTACTGTGACATTGGATTTAAATTTTAGGTATTAGTATAAATGTATGAATATGTGTATGTGTATATGTGTTTCTGTCCACTAAAAGGGTGTAATAAAAATTACACCTCAGAGCTGTATATATACTTAATCCCAGAACTTAATTTCCAAATAACTTTCTCTACTAAGGGGTTACTGATCCTAGGCTATATGACTAGTTATAGATTTGGGCAAAGAAAGTAAAGTGGTGAGCCTAGGTCATCTTGTATCAGAAAGCAAGGATTTCTGAAAGACTAATGGATTCATAGAAAAAGACAAAAAATTCTACCTAAAGAGGTTGCTGCTGGCTAAATTTGTGACGTTTGAGCATCTAAAAAACATTATGGTAATGCATTATAAAACAGTAAATTTAAAAAAATCTATGAGTCTATATAAATGGAAGGAATGTAAACAAAATAAAACCCAGAAATGTCTTATTTAAAAAACATACTAGCTAATACATGTAAAAGGAAAGAGAGAATTTGAAATTCATTGTTTTGCAATTTCCAGTGTAATAATTATTTCACGAAGGGTTCATTGGTATTTATTAACATCTTCTTATGAGAAACAAAGTAGTCATAGGAAATATCAACTCTTAATTACAAATGTGAAGTTAACTTGATGATGGAGATACTCCACTGACACCACCTTAACAAAGAGATCAAATGTAACATCACCACTCATGATACCAGTAGAAGTTTCTCACCTCTAGGTATGATACAATAAGTACAGATCATCTCCTGAATATTATTCCGTCAAAAAATTTTGGAATGAGGGAAAAATTAATGCAGACTGTGGGACACTTTGAAAGGCAACTGACCTAAACACTTCCCAAATTCAATATCAAGAAAAAATGGGGGGAAATGAAAATTGTTCAAGATCTTTTAAAAATACATAACAACTAAAAGCAGTGAATGATGCTTCATTGGATCTTGGATTTAAGGAAAAAGATACCTATAAAAGACATTTTTTGGGGGAATAACTAGAAAATTTTAAACATGAACTTTACTGTAAAGGAGATTTTAGAATGTTAATTTTCTTAGGTATGATAATAGCAATGTATTATATAAAAGGATGCCTTTTTTAGGAGTTGAATGGTGAGATATTTAGAAAAACGTCAGAATTTGTGAAACTTTTAGATGGTTTAGCAAAATATAAAGTAAGGCAAATGTCATAGTTAAAAATTGTTCATTGTGCTATACGTTCAAGTTTTTGGAGGTTTTAAAACTGATCCAGAGTTGCAGGAAAAGAAAGAATACAGATTAATATCAGCCAAGTTACTTTCTTGTGAGAGCCTGGGATAGTTACTTTACCTCTCTTTGTCCCTGTGACATCTCTGAAATGGGGATAATAATGAAACCTACCCACACAGGATTTTGACAGTGGCATAAAAGGCAGAATACATGAAAAACATGCAGAACATTACTTAACACATGGTAGGATCTAAGTTAGTGTCATTTATATTACTAGATTTACTAGTAATATCATTGCCATATTGGGATTTTGTTGATTAAGGATTTATATGTGGAGAGTCTTGAAAGTTAGTATTCTGAAGTCAGTTGATGCTATAAATATGGAATGGCCACCAATCTCATCTAAAGAAAGAAAATAGAACAGAACCAAAATGATTTTACTTATAAGTCTATAAATAAATTGCAGCCTCTCATATAAGGTTGTCAATGAAACATTAAATCATTTTTCAACTAGCCAGCTAAGTACTCCTTATAATCTTAAAATGAAATTTAATGATACAAGTGGTGAAACCATCACCACTGCCTCTCGGAATCTGTCAAGAACAGAAGGCTCTGTCAGCAACCTAAGAAGCTACTTGCAGAAATGACCCCACTAGAGGCCTTGGAGCCAAAGGGTAATTAAAGTCGGGCTCTGAGCCACATGTGAAAAGTCTGTTTAATTCTTTTAATTAATGACAGCATTACTCCCCCATCCTGCTGTGGTGTGGGACCCGGGCACCACCGTAAACCACATTAAGGCAAGTCTCCATCAGCAGCATGGCTAACACATAGTTAGTTTAACTTTATGAGGCAATAAATACAGACTATAACATTGTTGAGTATCAACAGTGACAACTTCCTTGTACAGCAAGGAAGCAGTTCACAAAACAAGTATTCACAACACGCTTAGAATAGCTTCCGTCCGAAAGACATTGATAACCGAGAGAGCTGCATGTCATACACTACCCATTTTCTATTGCATGAATTCTGGGCAATTTAAATTTATGTTGCATAAAATGTGTCCGTGCAAAATAAGCTTTTTCATTACTGAAGGGTAAGAGAAGGATTCTGGGGTATCTCTGAACATTTATTTTTAGTGCTCTCATTTAATTCAAAGTCATTCATTTTAGCACAGAGAACACTTCAACATTCTCTCAATCTCTATCTTAGAGTATTATATTTATCAGAAGACCTTTGTTGTTTTTCTTTTTATTGCTGTTTGGTTGGTTGCTCTTTGTGACTCGTTAGCATATTTTACTCAAACAATTCATGCAAATCTGGAGCATTATATCGCTCTATCAATCTAGCTTGCTCAAATTCTTGGTGTTATTTTTGAATTTCAAGCTAACTGACATTTAAGACTTAATGATTTTTGTTTTTTGTAAACAAAAACTTAGAGTGGTAATCTGGAAAAGAAAAATACCATGTACAGTTAATTCTGTAGAGTCAATTCATGCTTGTTCAGGAAATATAAATTTCTTTTTTGTTTGTTTGTTTTGAGATGGAATCTTGCTCTGTCTTCCAGGCTGGAGTGCAGTGGCACAATCTCAGCTCACTGCAACCTCCGCCTCCCGGTTTCAAGTGATTCTCCTGCCTCAGCCTCCTGAGTAGCTGAGATTACAGGCACACACCATCACACCTGGCTAATTTTTGTATTTTTAGTAGAGACAAGGTTTTGCCATGTTGGCCCGGCTGCTTTCATGACCTCAGGTGATCCACCCGCCTCGGCCTCCCAAAATCCTGGGATTACAGGCGTGAGCCACCATGCCCTGCTGGGAAATATAAATTTCTTCTAATAAGACTGATATATTAGGGAACATTCTAAGCATTACTCAGTTTTCATGTGCCTATATGCCATTTCCTATGGAAGAAACACTAAACAAATGCAGAAACCTTCACTCAGCAGAACCAAGCTGCATAGGAATACACAAAATTCACACACGCACATACATGAGACATCTACCAGTTACCTCAAATCACCATCCAGAAACGTGTGTGTGTGTGTGTGTTGTTGAAGATAGAAAAGAATAAAGCATGTATAAATATTTATTTGAAAGACCCAGTAAAGTTTAGAGAGCAGTAGAAAAAAGAAGAAATATCAAAGAGAAGAAGAGTAAAGATTCAGAAAGATAACCAGATGCAGGCTCAAGATTACACAAGACAGATTAACCTTCCACAGGAGAAAGGCATTCCATTAACTGTAGCAGGAAAGGAGGATCCAGGATGACCTGTCAGGTTGGTGGTGGGAAATTTGGTGGTGTAGCTTGTTTTACACTTCCCTTTATCTTTGTGGAATAGAAGTCAAGGTAGTCTACAGAGAATCAGGGATGAATGGAGGAGTCACAAGTTTAAAGAGAATAGAACAGGTCTAAACACTGAGAATGATGATTAGAGAGAAAATGTAGTGAACGTGATGTGCAGGGCCCAGCTGAAACTGGTGAATTCATGATGGTAACAATACGCTGGACCGAAAGTCTTTCTAAATAATATATACATTAAAAAATTCCATGTCATTAAATATTCACTTCTAATATTTTATGTGGGGCTACATATAACTTATTTTACTGAAACTTTATTGTTGGCAATTTAAATTGTCCTGCAGATTTCCCTGTTGTAGCTAGTTAGATAAATACCAGTTATCTCTACCTTTAAACTAATCTGTAATAATCTTCTTAGGATATATTCCTAGAACTGGAAATGCTGGATCAAACATAATGGTAAAATTTTCATTTTTATCAAATACAAAAAATATTTAATATACTTTTAAAAATAAAAATATGCACATATTTTGAACAGTATTTTTAAAATAATCTTTCAGGGTTTATAATGAAAACAGTAATTCCTTGCCTCCAACACTCCCTATCTGAATTCAACCTTAAAAAAGACTTCTGCCACTCTTTTATATTTTTTTCCTAGTCTGTTCCTCCTCATTTCTCTCTTATTTTATGCTCCTCTGTATTGACATTTCAGTTTTAGACATTACTTTTCACTTCTTAACATAGAACTTAAGGATCTGGTTCTCTTACACATCACCAATCCACACACAGGCTCATCATTTACAAATATAAACTTCTTAAATCAGTATTTAGAGCTTCAATTATGATTGCTAATAGTTGGCATCTGGCCTCATCCGTCGTTTTCTCTTTGGCAGATTTTAGTATATTATTCTTATCTAAATTGTGTGGGGTTTTTTGGTTACAATTTTATGTTCTTTGTCTGGATTTTGAATCTTTTTTTACATTTGTTAGGCTAAGAAGTAACAATTTTTTTATAATATAGACTTTCCATCCTTAATTCCTATAAATATTTTTTGTATTGAATATTTGTGAACAATTTTCTTAATTTCATGTGTCTTTTCATTGTGGAAATCATTATACACACACATACACACACAATCACACACACATTTTCCATTTCTATTTGCTTTACCTGATTTCCTAAACTGTTTCTCAAATCTATGAATACTATTTTTTATTTGAGCTTCTTAAATGTTACTGCTCTAAAGGCATTTTATCTTATCTTTCATTTTTCTTATATTTTCTTCAAATTTCCTTTTTCTTTTGCTATTGTTGTCTATTGTTATTTTGTTTGTTTTTTTTGTTATTTCCTTTATATTAGATGTTTCCCTCAAATACCTAGTAATCTTTCGCTGTTTTATATTTGAGACCCAGGCACTGGAAACGTGACTGAGATGTGGTGAGTGAAGGTGTCTTGACATGGAACGTCTCTCTTGTTCAATTGGATGGTGGAAGTCTGATATGCAATTATTAAGCACATTCTACTTAATTATATAATTTTGTTCTATGTTTTTTGTTTATAATCCAAATTTTGTTCCTCTGTTCCTATTTTTATTTCATGTTTGACCTTTTTATCATTTAATTTTTCTTTCAGCTTTTAAAGCTATACCTCTTTATGTTATTTTTAGTAGCTGTTTGAGGGATTACAATATGTTTTCTTAACTTTTTATAATTATAATTAGACTTAATTTTGTACTACTTCATGTAAAATTTGAGAATATTATGACTAGGTAGTTTCATATGGCCCTTAAGTATATTTTAATCTAAGATATTAATCTGTAAACCTCAGAGTATATCATCATACTTTTTCTAAAATTGATGTGTTTTAAAGAAATTAAGGAAATAATATTTTATACTTACACATACACATTTACCATTTCCAATGCTCTCCTTTCTTTCTTGAGAATCTGAGTTTTCATTTGGTCTTATTGGTTTTCAATCCAAATAATTTCCTTTAGCATCTTTTTGTGATGCAGCAGTGGTGGCAACAATGTCTATTAGACTTTATTTATTTGAAAATATCTTGTTTAATTTTTGCGGGATAACTTCATTGAATGCAATTCAATATTGACAGCAATCACTTTCAATGCATTCAATTCAATATTGACAGTATTTTTTTTCTTTTTTTCCTTCTTTCCTTCCTTTTCCTCCTTCCTTCCTTTCTTCCTTTTGTCCATCGATGTGTTGTTGTACATGCTTTTAATAGCATGTTTATAAATCTCTCTCTAATAATCGAAACATCTCAGCATTCATCTACATTCTTTTTTCTTGATTAAATTT
Source organism: Piliocolobus tephrosceles (assembly GCF_002776525.5). Classification (NCBI taxonomy): domain Eukaryota; kingdom Metazoa; phylum Chordata; class Mammalia; order Primates; family Cercopithecidae; genus Piliocolobus; species Piliocolobus tephrosceles. Next base: position 1,758,009 of record NC_045438.1, read on the forward strand.
TCATTTCCTTTTTTAAAAATCTGTCTAATTTATTTTGCTTGTATACTAGACATTGTAAATTATATATGTAGTGATTCTATTCTCTTATGTTTCTGTAAATATTTTCGTGGTTTATTTTATTTCATTTGATTGGCAGTTAATTCACTTGAGCTCAAACTCTAAATTATTTACCTGCTTTATTAGGCACCAGCCGAAGCTTGTTTTTAGCTCTTTTAGCTTTAGTGGGATGCTTTTGAGTTCATTCAACTTATATATAATTCAATAATTTTCTATTTATTTGTTCAGAGCATAGAAGCAGAATATTGTATTCTCTATTTATGACTCTCTCCTCCCTTTGTGGATTTACCAATTCCTAGCTTCGGTGTTTTTCTCAAACTCTGTCTTGTGATATTTCAGCCAGAAAGTTTTCAATGTTCTCTGAATTTTAGCTGTTCGTGTAAGGCACTGATTGGGAAGTATCTTCTTCCAAACAGCTGTAAAATTAGAAAACTCATTTAGAACTGCTTATTTCTCCAATTGTCAAGTTCCCTGAAGTTTGTTTCTGGTGTATTCACTTTCACTATTTCAGAAAGTTGATTTTTGAAAAATGGTCCAGAGTTTATAATTATTATCTACAGGAGCATCGATATGATATAAACTACTTCACCTTTTCCAGCAGTAGAACTTTCCCATTTCAACATATGGCACCATATCTATCCAGTTATTCACACTCCAAACCTAAAATTTGTGTTTTAGTTCTTTCTTTAAGTTATGACCACATTCTCATATAATCTATTGGAAAGTTATAGTATTTCTGTCTCCAAAATATGTGTTTAATTTGATCACGTTAGTTTTCTTATTGTCTCTCTAGTTCAAACTACCATCATCTCTTGCTTTGACTGACACAATAGCTTCTTAATTATTCTTATTGCTTTCATTTCTTCCCTAGTACAGTTTGGTCATGTCTATCAGCCAGAATGATCTTTCAAAATCAGAAATTGTATTACCTTTTTCCTTAACTAAAAAAGAATTTTCCATTGTTATTCAAATAAAATCCAGTCTCTACACTATAGCTTCCAAGTTTTTGTAGAATCAGCTTCTGTTCATGTCCTTGCTCTAAATTCCTAACTCTCTTCTCATTCGTCTTTGTACTCTTTTGACATATTTTTTTTTCCTTACATATAGCCAGTTTATACTTACCCCAGAAACTTTGCCTTTTGTGTTTGAACTCAGAGAAGCTTTTACATAAGCACCTCAGTAGTGTCCCCAACCCAGTTTTTTCTACTCTATTTTCCTGCTTTGTTTTCTTCAAAACAGAAACAATTTTCTGGCTCTTTTGTTTACTTGTTTATTTTTGTATAGATGTATATATTTGCATATGAATGTTCGTATTATCTTTTTTTCAACCATATCACTAAAATATATTTTCAACCATGTGACCAACACAGCCTTGACACATGATGGGTTTTGTTCTTACACGGTATTGTTTAATTAATTAATTACTGTCGAACTAAAATTATGATAATTCACAATTCTTATACATTTTTGTTAAAAGGGTATTTGTTACTTTGGTGTTTTGAATTGCTCAAAATCATACGTTGTTCAAGAGAAATAGCTGTAGGTACTGAATTGTCTTCTTTATCTCTTATTATGTTATATCGTCATGGAGAAGTGTATAAGACAAATTCTTCTAGATCGGTGGATTCACATTTAAATGGTAGAACCTAGATTTTCAATTCATAGCTTGTGATCTGAAAGTTGTCCTTAATTTGTTTTACTAACTTTTTATTAGTGAACAAAATTTAAGATTCTAACTGTTCACTTATTAAATAGAATAAAAATAAGGTATTAGCATATATCTTTATTTGGCAAATAGAAATGTCCCTAGAAATTGATGTATTAGGTTCTACTTGTTTGAAGTCAACTCCAAACCAACAGAAAACAGCAAACATAATTTTATGGCTATTAAAGCTCTTCAACAATTAAATAACATATAAATAGTTACTTTTCTACAATTAAGCAAAAACTATTCATTTAAATACCAATTATCTTGACTTCTCTCCTACAGAGTCACGAGGGAATAAATTCTATAGAGTAATTAAGTTAAGGAAAAATTCAAAGACACAGCATCTATTCTTTTCCGAAACAGCAAAAAAAAAAAAAAAAAAAAACAAAAAAAAAAATAGGCATAATATACTTGACTCAGCTTTTAGTTTTCTAACACAAATCACTGATGTTTAACAAATTGATGATTTTGTTGTACTTTGTAAAGTCTAATGTATTCCTAAGGTTGCTCCAACAGACCTTAGAATGCACTAGTAAGTATTTTGTCACATTATATTCTCTGTAAAACTGTCCTACATTTGAATATGTTAAGATAATTGTGTTTAAATTTTTTCTTTGATTTGATGGGAAAAACACATATACACATACACATACATTTTTGCAAGATAAAAAAATCTGTTACATTTGTTGTGCTTTCTCATTAGGATTATCTCTTATTGGAAGTATTTCCTTCGTATAATTTTCATGTTATAAGTGGTGGAGAAACTGACTTTGTCTGATATTTTTTTCATTCGGTGTTGTTTCTGTACTTTAGAATAGAGAGAAACTCAGTTTAATGGCAATTTGACAGTTTTTGTCCTGGTGCTAAAATGAAATTGATCGAATGTACATTAGAGCTTTTAGATTCCAAAACATTCAGGAACCTACAGGGAGTTCTGCTTGAATAGTATATGGTTTATCAAAACTAGTGCATTTACAACCATGTTACTTATACTAAAACTCCAAATTTACCTGGATCACATTGTATTTCTCCTTTTTTATTTATATTTTTCTAAATGGCCTACAGCACTTTTGATGTGATGTTGTGTCTTTTAAGTTTTATTTTAGTTTCAGGGGTACATGTTCAGGTTGGTTCTACAGATAAATTATGTGTCATAAGCGTTTGGTAGTACTTATTGTTTCGTCACCCAGGTAACAAGGTAGTTTTCCATCCTCACCCTCCTGCCATCCTCTACCCTCAAGCAGGCCCCAGTGTCTGTTTTGCCCTTCTTTGTGTCCATGTATACTCAGTGTTTAGCTCCTACGTACAAGTTAGAACATGCAGTGTTAGGTTTTCTGTTCTTATTAGTTTGCTTGGGATAACGGCCTCCAACTCCATCCATGTTGCCACAAAGGACACTGATATGAGGAACTTGTATCCTGAGAATTTGATGTTTTTAATCTGCAATGTGCAAATGACAAAAGTACTGAAGGCAGTATCTTCCAGCTTAAAAATCAGGTGATTCAATTCCACATAATTGAATGGAACTACCAGTTATATCTGATGCTTTGTATTTACAATAGTGCTAAGGGATTGCATAAACTCACTTTATGATTTAGAAATATTTCACTTCATTCATGTAAACTGCTAGCGCAATTATGCCATACACATTTTATGAAAAAAAAAGGAAAGTGAGAACAGGATTAGATAGGAACATTTCTATCGTTAGACACTCACAATTACTTTTTAACACTATAATTTCTGTGAACCTTTTGTGAATAATATTATTATTGTGAAGTAATAGCAGTGTGTGGAGTTTTTCAGGTTATGTTTATAACTTATGTTTCTAATAAACACAGCCTCAGAAAGAGAGATGGGAGATCTACTTTTGTAGAGATTTCCTCCGTTTATACTGTCATCCTAGTATTTACTCTTCCCATTATGCTGACAGAATCATCACATTAACAAAATTACATTATGATAACAAAATTGTGGCATTATATCAGTAGATCAGAAAGAAATGGTTCTATTAGTAAAAATACTTCTTTACAAGTTAGATTCCTTTATTACTTTCTGTAGAAAGGATCTATCACATGAAAAGATAGCGATGTACTTCTAAATCTAATGATGTTCTTACTGGTGTTTAACTGAATGATTATTTCCATCTCATGAATAATGATTATCTTCCTTTAGTGTTTATAACCCTATAGTGCCTCTTGTTCGTACACAGCTCTGAAGATGCTACATCAATTGTCACACCATTCAAAAGACGAGTGATTTTATTTTTTCCTCACCAATATCACTGTCACTTTCCTCAAGAGAAATATTTAGGAGCACCGGAATACAATAATCTTGGATCCAACTGCACTGTGGTCCTCAGAGAGAATATTGAAGGGAACCAATTAAAAAAAAATGATCCAGAAGCAGGCAGTTTGCACACTCCAATTTGCAAGTGAATTTAAAAATGTCCCTTTTTTCAAAAGCAATATCCATATTCATATAAATCGTAGGCAGTACAGCCAGGGCACATTAATGCCTAAAGATCTGGATAAACCATAGTACGGTAAAGACAGGTCAAGGAATATATGATAATCTTAGCCCATTCTTTGCTATTAGAGACAATCTTCTTTCCTGAATTAATGCTTGCTCCCCTTATCCAGATACCTGTATCTGTCACTGCATTGAGAATCCTGTGTGCAGATGTTTTGAGTTGACGGCGTGTCGGGAAAAATAAATTTTAAAACATGTTTTAGTTGTATTAGGTGCCTGCACTGAAAATTTTACTCTTAGTCCTGCCTAGCCAGCGTGCAGCCCATCTTCTGGCAAACCATGCTGTGATCTGGACAAAGGTAGAACCACAACAAAGTATTTAATAATAGTCTTTGATTTTTGTTCCCTCAAATCACAAGTAAGATGGTGTTCAACTAATAATGTCATGTATCATTTAAAATTTTCGATTCTTCAAAGAGAAGTTTATGTAATTAGAGAAAATAATTACTTAAGAGTAAGTATGCTTTGGGAAAAAAATAAGATTTTGCTTTAATGCGGTAGCCTTATTATAACTAACTAATAAAATAACTTTTATTAAAATATTTTCTTAACTTCCCAAACATATAATGAAAACACTAATGATATCACACATATTATAAATACGATTACCAACAGTAGTATTTGTATGTTTTAGAAGTTTCAAAAATGAATGTATGTAATATGGTCTGAATTTGTTCTAAGTTGTTCTGTCTGTGCATTCCCAGGTCTTTTAGTTAGAAAGAGAACTTATCTTACTCTGAGAACAACGCGTGGACAGCAGGATACTACAGATTCCAGCCTAGTCTTTCTTGTCATTGTATTTACCGTATGTGTAGTGCCTAAGATGTGCTAAGGATGGTATTCTGTATTTGGAGGATGTGTTGATTAAAATACAAGATGCTCAATCTCTGGAAATTCATAATTTAGTGGAAAAGGAACACTTTCGAAAACTCTAATATTAACATTATAACAACCACCACCACATAGTTTATCATAAATGAAGGGAAGATTTATTTCAACAAAAGAAATACGAAAAAGCTCATTTGAGAATAAGACCTGAAGTTTGAACTGGAATTTTAGAGAATAATTGATTGAAAGTATAGGTGGCTTGGTTGGAGAGTACAGTTTGGGTGAAGGATCATCCATGTGCAGAGTGAGAGGCATTTAGGCAATGGTAAAGACAGTGATGAGGCTAAGGCATACATCCCATAGGTCAGGTGGTATAGAAAATAAAGTTGCCAAAGAATAAACAGAAATTTTTGAAATGCTTTAAATTACAGGTCAACAATTATTTTCCCTTTACATTGAAGACAACCTGGAATTTGGGAGCAGGGGTTAACTGGCTAACATAGGATCACATAATCTGTTTTAGAAAGCTAATCTTGCTGCAATTGGTTAAAAGGATTATAGAGGGGGGAAACCATATGTAAGAGGATGAAGCTATGGTTCAGGAGCTATACAATGGTAGTGTAAATATGAGAAGTAGATGAATATGACAGAGGATTTGATAATATAAATAGCAGAATTTGTTGAGCAAGTGAATGCAGCAGTGAAGAATAAGGGGAGCAAACAAAATAATAATTATTTTTGAGCCAGTGCACCTGGAAAAACTGAGGTAAGGAATACAGATTGGTTGGTATTGTTGACTGTAGGGTAGGAGAAAAAATACATCCTTGCCTTAAGTGATCTCTTTTTAAAAAAAAAAAAAAAAAAAGATCTTTGAAAACAAAGCAAAGGCAACTCCAAATATATGTTGTTACAGTTCTGATTTAAGGCTTATCTTATGGATCTTACTCATATTTTTTTTTTTTCCAGAAGCAGTAATTTCTTTTTTAAAAAATTATTTCAATAGTTTTTGGGGTAGAGAGGTTTTTGGTTACATGGATAAGGTCTTTAGTGGTGATTTCTAGGATTTTAGTGCACCTGTCACCAGAACAGTGTACACTGTACCCAGTATGTAGTCTTTTATCCCTTATCCCTCCCCAGCCTTCCCCTGAGTCCCCAAAGTCCATTGTATCATTCTTATGCCTTTGTGTCCTCACAACTTAACTCCCACTTATATGTAAGAACATACAATATTTGGTTTTTCATTTCTGTGTTGCTTCACTTAGAATAATGGCCTCCAGCTCCATCTAAGTTGCTGCAAAAGACATAATTTCATTCTTTATGGCTGAGTAGTAGTCCACGGTGCGTGTGTGTGTGTGTGTGTGTGCGTGTGTATACACATATACACGCACATATATATACATTGTGTGTGTGTGTGTGTGTGTATATATATATACTAGTTTACAATCCCACCAACAGTGTAAAAGTGTTCCTATTTCTCCACATCCTCTCCAGCACCTGTTGTTTCCTGACTTTTTAATGATTGCCATTCTAACTGGTGTGAGATGGTGTCTCATTGTGGTTTTGATTTGCATTTCTCTGATGGCGAGTGATGATGAGCATTTTTTCATGTGTCTGTTGGCTGTATGAAGGTCTTCTTTTGAGAAATGTCTGTTCATATCCTTTGCCCACGTTTTGATGGGGTTGTTTGTTTTTTTCTTGTAAATTTGTTTGAGTTCTTTGTAGGTTCTGAATATCAGCCCTTTGTCAGATGAGTAGATTGCAAAAATTTTCTCGCATTCTGTAGGTTGCCTGTTCACTCTGATGGTAGTTTCTTTTGCTGTGCAGAAGCTCTTTAGTTTAATTAGATCCGATTTATCAATTTTGGCTTTTGCTGCCATTGCTTTTGGTGTTTTAGACATGAATTCCATGCCCATGCCTATGTCCTGAATGGTACTACCTAGGTTTTCTTCCAGGGTTTTTATGGTATTAGGTCTAACATTTAAGTCTCTAATCCATATTGAATTAATTTTTGTATAAGGAGTAAGGAAAGGATCCAGTTTCAGCTTTCTACTTATGGCTAGCCAATTTTCTCAGCACCATTTATTAAATAGGGAATCCTTTCCCCATTTCTTGTTTTTCTCAGGTTTGTCAAAGATCAGATGGTTGTAGATGTGTGGTATTATTTCTGAGGACTCTGTTCTGTTCCATTGGTCTATATCTCTGTTTTGGTACCAGTACCATGCTGTTTTGGTTACTGTAGCCTTGTAGTATAGTTTGAAGTCAGGTAGCATGATGCCCCCAGTTTTGTTCTTTCGGCTTAGCATTGTCTTGGCAATGCGGGCGCTTTTTTTGGATCCATATGAACTTTAAAGTAGTTTTCCAATTCTATGAAGAAAGCCACTGGTAGCTTGATGGGGATAGCATTGAATCTATAAATTACCGTGGGCAGTATGGCCATTTTCACTATATTGATTCTTCCTATCCATGAGCATGGAATGTTCTTCCATTTGTTTGTGTCCTCTTTTATTTCGTTGAGCAGTGGTTTGTAGTTCTCCTTGAAGAGGTCCTTTACATCCCTTGTAAGTTGGATTCCTAGGTATTTTATTCTCTTTGAAGCAACTGTGAATGGAAGTTCATTCCTGATTTGGCTCTCTGCTTGTCTGTTACTGGTGTATAAGAATGCTTGTGATTTTTGCACATTAATTTTGTATCCTGAGACTTTGCTGAAGTTGCTTATCAGCTTAAGAAGATTTTGGGCTGAGATGATGGGGTTTTCTAAATACACAATCATGTCATCTGCAAACAGGGACAATTTGACTTCCTCTTTTCCTAACTGAATACCCTTGATTTCTTTCTCTTGCCTGATTGCCCTAGCCAGAACTTCCAACACTATGTTGAATAGGAGTGGTGAGAGAGGGCATCCCTGTCTTGTGCCAGTTTTCAAAGGGAATTTTTCCAGTTTTTGCCCATTC
>NC_045438.1:1766091-1791543 GCF_002776525.5 Piliocolobus tephrosceles
CGTTGAATATTGGCCCCCACTCTCTTCTGGCTTGTAGAGTTTCTGCCGAGAGATCTGCTGTCAGTCTGATGGGCTTCCCTTTGTGGGTAACCCGACCTTTCTCTCTGGCTGCCCTTAAGATTTTTTCCTTCATTTCAACTTTGGTGAATCTGGCAATTATGTGTCTTGGAGTTGCTCTTCTGGAGGAGTATCTTTGTGGCGTTCTCTGTATTTCCTGAATTTGAATGTTGGCCTGCCCTGCTAGGTTGGGGAAGTTCTCCTGGATGATATCCTGTAGAGTGTTTTCCAATTTGGTTCCATTTTCCCCCTCACTTTCAGGCACCCCAATCAGACGTAGATTTGGTCTTTTGACATAATCCCATACTTCTTGCAGGCTTTGTTCATTTCTTTTTCTTCTTTTTTCTTTTGGTTTCTCTTCTCGCTTCATTTCATTCATTTGATCCTCCATCGCTGATACTCTTTCTTCCAGTTGATCGAGTCGGTTACTGAAGCTTGTGCATTTGTCACGTATTTCTCGTGTCATGGTTTTCATCTCTGTCATTTCGTTTATGACCTTCTCTGCATTAATTAGTCTAGCTGTCAATTCTTCCACTCTGTTTTCAAGATTTTTAGTTTCTTTGCGCTGGGTACGTAATTCCTCCTTTAGCTCTGAGAGGTTTGATGGACTGTAGCCTTCTTCTCTCATCTCATCAAAGTCATTCTCTGACCAGCTTTGATCCATTGCTGGCGATGGGCTGTGCTCCTTTGCAGGGGGAGATGCGCTCTTATTTTTTGAATTTCCAACTTTTCTGCCCTGCTTTTTCCCCATCTTTGTGGTTTTATCTGTCACTGGTCTTTGATGATGGTGACGTACTGATGGGGTTTTGATATAGGTGTCCTTCCTGTTTGATAGTTTTCCTTCTGACTGTCAGGACCCTCAGCTATAGGTCTGTTGGAGATTGCTTGAGGTCCACTCCAGACCCTGTTTGCCTGGGTATCAGCAGCAGAGGTTGCAGAAGATAGAATATTGCTGAACAGCGAGTGCACCTGTCTGATTCTTGCTTTGGAAGCTTCCTCTCAGGGGTGTACTCCACCCTGTGAGGTGTGGGGTGTCAGACTGCCCCTAGTGGGGGATGTCTCCCAGTTAGGCTACTCAGGGGTCAGTGACCCACTTGAGCAGGCAGCCTGCCCCTTCTCAGCTCTCAACCTCCGTGTTGGGAGATCCACTGCTCTCTTCAAAGCTGTCAGACAGAGTCGTTCGTGTCTGCACAGGCCTCTGCTGCTTCCCCTGTTATTTTTTAGCTGAGCCCTGTCCCCAGAGGCGGAGTCTATGGAGACAGGCAGGTTTCCTTGAGCTGCTGTGAGCTCCACCCAGTTTGAGCTTCCCAGTGGCTTTGTTTACCTACTTAAGCCTCAGCGATGGTGGGCGCCCCTCCCCCAGCCTCGCTGCTGCCTTGTGGTTAGATTGCCGCAGACTGCTGCGTTAGCAATGACGGAGGCTCTGTGGATGTGGGACCCTCCCAGCCAGATGTGGGATATATTCTAGTGGTGTGCCCGTTTGCTTCCAGTGCAGTATTGGGGTGGGAGTTACCCGATTTTCCAGGTGTTGTGTGTCACAGTTCCCCTGGTTAGGAAAAGGGACTCCCTTCCCCCTTGCACTTCCCAGGTGAGGCAATGCCTCGCCCTGCTTCAGCTCTCGCTGGTCAGGCTGCAGCAGCTGACCAGCACCGATTGTCCGGCACTCCCTAGTGAGATGACCCCAGTACCTCAGTTGAAAATGCAGAAATCTCCGCTCTTCTGTGTCGCTTGCGCTGGGAGATGGAGACTGGAGCTGTTCCTATTCGGCCATCTTGCTCCGCCCCCTCCTAGATATACTGATTTACTTGACCATCTTTGTTTTGAATATTTCCTTTAGGTATCTTTCCTTGAAGAGAAGTCTTTAGTTTTAATTTTTAAGTATCATTTATGTAACTCTCACACTTAGGTACTATGCAGCACAAAATAAATAAATAATGATTTGACATCTAAAATATAAATGTAAAAAATTATTAGTGATTTAGTATGCTGAATAGGGAGACACATCCCCTTGACCTGTAAATGCTGACTATGTGACTATTCTTTCCGCTGAGTAGTAGAGAAGAAATAAGAGAGCGAGAAGAAGGAGAGCCTGACGGTGTGCCTGAGTTAGTCAATTTATAGGTTTCACATCATTTTGAAATGCGCTAAATGTTTTATAATATTTAACTGATAAAACATTACCATAAATCTTATCACCCACCCAAACTACTTCATAAAAAAACTAATCGCAACCTCATTTCACTCCTAATAGTAATTTAACTGATAAGTTTTTTGAAAGACTTTGGATTTGTGATTCAATCATCTCTTACAGTATAGAATAAAGGCTAGTTACCTAAGCATAAGCACTGAATTAAATTGTTTTAATTTGGGTTTAATTATAATCTAAGGTGGGGATAGAGATAAAGATGAAGTGCCAAGAGTAGGTCAATCATTAGAAGAAGGAAAATTTGAAAACCAAATACTGTGTAAATTTGTTAGCATACAGATAAAAGAAAAAGCAAGATTAAAATAAACGAATAGCATTTAATCTTCTGATACAAAAAGTCAAGTTTCACAAAAGTCTTGGTGAAACTGAAAAGTAGCTTTGGGAAAGGAAAGGGAAGATTTTATAAATGACAATGTGTTAATCCTATGACAAATGCTTGAACTTGCTTCCTGTGTAGGTACCCATCACTTACACGAATTCAGAGAGTATATTTTTTGTTATTGGAACTCTTTTCAACACCAATGGTCTATGAGAATAAGAAAACACAGGTTAAAACTTAGATAAGAGAAAAGAGGTTTCCTTTTCTTTTTTCTCTTTGAGATACAAATAGTTCTAGGGGTAGAAGTCAATAAGCCTGTGAAATAAAATCATTTGGAACTCTGAATGAGTGCCAAAATTTTGTTTGAAACACATTCCTTTTATGTATAGAAGGTTTATCATTTTAATGTTTATAGTCTATGGAAATGGAAAACAAATTATCTCCCATCCTCCAGGAACGTTTGAGAAGAGAGTGTAAAACCAGAAAATGCGATCTTGAAGAAGTCCATGAATAAACTTCTAATATTACACAGTTTCAATAATTCTCAATGGTTTGTTCAAATGTCCTCAAATTTCCTTTGCAATTCTGCACCTCAATTAATTCTGATCTGTTCTATAATTACAGAAAAGTAAGAATAATGCAACAAGATATTCAAATATGACTTACCCAAGTAATAAAAATAGCAAAATAAATTTACTATACTACATACATTCATATTCTATGCTCTAGCATGTTTGTTTTGTTTTTTTGGTTTTCTTTTGTTTTTTGTTTTTTTCTTTTTTGCGACAGAGTCTTACTCCATCTCCAGGCTGGAGTGCAGTGGCACGATCTCTGCTCACTGTAATCTCCACCTCCCGTATTCAAATGATTCTCCTGGCTCAGCCTCCTGAGTAGCTGGGATTACAGGCACCTGCCACCACACCCAGCTCATTTTTGTATTTTTAGTAGAGATGGGGTTTCACCATTTGGTCAGGCTGGTCTCGAACTCCTGACCTCATTATCTGCCCACCTCAGTCTCCCAAAGTGCTGGGATTACAGTGGTTTGCTATTTTTATTACTTGGGTAAACCATACTTAAGTAAATTCATCCATTATTCATATTATAGTGAAACTCACTACATAAATTTTCAAGAGAAAATTGTTATTCTCACAACAATCCATCTACAGATTAATTATTATAATAAGCAAAATGCCTCCTTTGTAAGCAATCATAACTGCTTACAAAAAAAAAAAAAAAGATTCAACATTTCTTTTCATGGACTTTAGTGTCCAACACAATTTAACTTAAGCTTTTCTCCCGAAAAGATGTTTGGAACTCACACATTCTGTTTACCTTTCTTTCTGAACACATTTTCTGTTTTTCTAAGTCACTGAAATGTTCTCACTGTACTGTACGCAGAAATGTACTTCTCCACAAAGTCCTCCAATTAAGATTCATCTATCCTCTAAAGCCTCATTCAAGTTCAATGACCTGTATGCTATTACCTCAAAGTAATCCTTTCTTTCATATTTTGTTCCACAGCCCTTTGAACTTGTACTATAGCCTTTAATGTGCTCTTTCTGTGTTGTAGTTAGATAATGTTCATATCTGTTTCCATTAGTAGAATGTGCACTGTTTGAGGGTAGAGAATGTCATCTACGTGAGTCTCTCACAGCATTTAGCACAATGCCTTGACCACAGAAGGGAGTGACTCTATTATTACATATAATTATTAAGGTGTTGAATATTTAGTCTTTAGGAAATCTATTTCTTTAGTGGATTCCTGATTTTGAAATTTTCTCTCTTTAAAAACACCCTCATCTGAGGGTGTTTTGGGAGAAATGAGAAGAATCCCACGAAAATCATTTCAGCTGTTTAGATTATTTGATCAGAGTATTTTAACTAGAAATTAAATTTGGCAGATTATAGAATAAAAATGTTTGTATTATGTATAAATTACATACAATTTTGTGTAGTAAAGAATTTGTCCAAAGAGACAGGGCTTGGTTTTGTCTTTAGCTTCTGGGTGGCAACCTTCTTATTACTTGAAATTTCTCAAGTGATAGGAGTGTCTTCCTCATTCATGATGAGACCACATGTGATAGTTTATGTTAAATAGATGACTAAAGGTCGGGCCAGATATATGCAATAGTCTAAGTTTGAGAGCTGAGCATGCTGGAAAGACAATTATGTTATTAGAGTTTTTGGGCTTTGAGTTATTTGAGGTTAGGAGATAGAATTCAACCATAGGGCTGAATCAGTCACCCATGGCTGTGCAATGAGTCAGCAATATCTCTAGACACTCAGGCTTGGGTGACCTTCCTGGATTAGCATAGTAATACAACATACACATTATCATGCATTGATGTGAGAGGGTTACATATCCTGACGATGTCACAAGCTTTGCATTTAGGCTGCCAGATTCTAACCCATGCACCTCTTCATTTGGCTGGTTCTAATTTGTGTCTCTTACCTGTAATAAACAAAATTATGAGTATAATATGTTTCACGGAGTCCTGCAAGTCTTTTTAGGGTTAGAGCAGTTTTGGTAAACCGCCAAACTTGGATTTTCTGTCAGAAGTGAGAGTTGCCTTTTGTAAACTATTTCCTCTAACTTTGTAGCTGGACCCTAGCCATTTGTAGTCGGGACTGGAAGACTTGGACAGACTTGACAGTCTGGAGGACCGTACTCTCCATCTCTCAATTTGGCTAAGTGTGAGCAAGTTCTATAAAAGCAGAGCATCTCTCAATCATGAAAACATCTTAAAAAATTTTATCTTTTGTTCCTACTGTTACTTGCTCATAGGTTTTATTTATCAATTATTATTTTTCTCTGTGACTTATTTATTGAAACATCTGTCCATCTCACTATACTCTGAGCTCTTTAAAGTGAAAGACAGTTTCAAATTCATTTCTGTACCAAGTGCCTTGCTCTAAGTATTTGGTCAATGAGTGCTTATTGAATGAACGAATTAATGAATGTTTGGAATGGTACGATTTACTCAAGACTGATATACTTAAGCTCCATCATTAGCCTAGGATGTTGGGATCTTGTGAATTTTCGTTTTACATACCCTCTTTTAAACAAATAAAATTATTTTATAGAGTAATTTTAGAGCACTACCACAGAGGTAGGAAGTATCATCTTTTAATTAAGAGGACATTGATTTGGGAGTCAGAATTATTGGGCATATATTGAACTCTTATTTAACTTGTAGCCCTGAGGAAATCTCTTTACCCATTTAAACTCTTATTTCTTCATCTGTAAAAAAAAGAATAAGGCTATAGTTGCCTATTGTTATAATATGCAGTTTAAAAAAATGGGTGAGAAATATACTATTATTTACTATACTGTTATTAACATTATTTATGTTAAATATGTAATGTTACTAACTGAGTAAGTAGAATGTATATGTATTATTGAATATACTTTTTGAGGCATACATATGTATGTAAAAAGGTTTAGTACATATAAATTTATACAATTTTTAAAATTTCCTCAGTATTGTAAGAATCATAATGAGGTTAAATAATTGACAAAATATTTTTTAGATTTCATCAAGGTTGATTAAATATCTCACTATTTTCTGATGACCTTGTCAAAAGGTACAAAATGTGAGAGGCCATTTTAAATCCAAAACTATGTTTGATCAAGGCCTTTTATTAAGAACAAGTTGAAAGTCATTTCAGCAGTAGGTAAATTATAGTTCCAAGCAATGTAAATTATTGAATATCTTCAAGAACACAGACATATTTTATGTTCCCATGGAATATAATGCCTTTTCGTTTATTCATTTGCTCATTTGTATATTTATTTATTCATTCATTCAACAAAAATATATTGAGCATCCACTATGCCCCAGGTGTTATGCTAGGTACTGAGGTTACAGAGATAAATTAAAGGGTCTTTTCCTTCAGGAAGTAACCAACTTTCAGCTCAGTTTGTTGACTTTTGAAAAGTTTAGATACATCAATAATAGCTTGTACATATCCAAGTAAACCTGCTTCAGAATTTGCAGCTATTCATGAGCAGCTTTTGTGAAGGGCTGTGAAGAAATGTACAGAATAACAAAATTGAGCTCATATTGCAAGACCCAGAGTCAAACTTTCTTTAAAGGACTAAAATCTTCAGTTGCCAATAAATATCAAATATGAGGACAGTATCTCTATGAGACCAAGTTAAACTGAAAGCATATTGCATATATGTGTATAATTTATGAGAGCATTCTCCAGATGACTCTAGAACACTCTAATGCATTAAGCTAATTCACTAGCTGACTTCTTAGACTCTGAATGTGTGCTGTAGGACATGCAAGTTCTCACACATGTAAATAAACACAAGTGTACATAAAACCCAGCGTACCAAGTGTACTTGACCCAGTAGGATCAAGACAATGGAGCAGTCTGAGAGGACGTATGGGACGGCAACTTGTTTAAAAAAACAACCATTTTTCTATTTGCCTAGGGCTTGCCCTTCCAACTAATACCAGTTGAACAGTTGGGAAAGTGAATGACACATAGCAGAAACATAAATGTTGAATTTTAACAGTATTAAGTTTTTTCATCCTTTCTTAGATATGCTTGGACTCCAATGTCTAAGCCAAATAAAATGCTCTCTGTTCACTTTCATGCAAATGTGCATAACTAAAATTTTTGAAACATGGTCTGTAATGATGCTAATGGTAATGATGTTATAATACAAAAGTACACTATTTCATAAGTCAACATTCTCTACATAAGAAAATGGGTTTATTGATAATTCTACATTTATTATAGCACTCCAAACCAAAATATATATAACTAAAGAGTGTGCCAAATATTTATAACTTATATGAAAAAATTTGGCTAAGTAGTATTTGAATGGCCATGAAGCCAAATGTTTGCAAGTTATAAACACATCAGAAGGTTTTTTTAAAGGACAAAAGAAAAATGTAAAATATGAAGGTAACTAGATACATCAGACTACAAATTTCATGAAAGTTTTTAAATTGTTACTGAAACACACGAATAGTGGGAATGTGTTAACATCATTTACAAAACTGTAAATATTTCTATAAAAAAGTGACAACAGAAGATAAGTCTCCTTTTATTTCACTTAATATGCCATATAGAGGTGCAAACAGCATGACTTGCTTTGGGTTAGGAAATGCTGAAAGGAAAAAGTCAGCTTTATTCTATGGAAGAAAGGATCTTCACTTATCTCAGCAAGAATTGGCCATCTGTAAGTGCTTAGAAGTATTAACTACTTAATGAAAGAAAATAATAATCATATCTTGGTTGCTTTTACTGAGCTAAAAATTTAGGAGCTGCTCTGCCATCACACAGCATAATTCTTTTTATTTACCGCATGTATTATATATGGTATTGAATACGTTCCACAAGTCACTAGTACCCTTACTTCACTTAAAAAATGATTGAAGTGGCCAGGCGCGGTGGCTCAAACCTGTAATCCCAGCACTTTGGGAGGCTGAGGCGGGCGGATCACGAGGTCAGGAGATCGAGACCATCCTGGCTAACACGGTGAAACCCCATCTCTACTAAACATACAAAAAATTAGCCCGGCGTGGTGGTGGGAGCCTGTAGTCCCAGCTACTCAAGAGGCTGAGGCAGGAGAATGGCGTGAACCCGGGAGGCGGAGCTTGCAGTGAGCTGAGATCCGGCCACTGCACTCCAGCCTGGGCGACAGAGCCAGACTCCGACTGAAAAAAAAAAAAAAAAAAAATTGAAGTATGTTAATTTTTGAAACTGTGCATTTTAAAAATTTGACAAGATGGAAAGTAGCATTAAAATAATGATTTTCATCATTTAGATCCAAGACACACATAATGAATTTTATTAATTTTATTTAGTTAGACTAAGTAAATGAGAAAGAAAACATTTATACAGTCATTAAATTCTGTTAGGCTATAAAAGGTTGAGAAAACAGGAAAAATCTTGACTTCATAGACTTTTTGTTGCTGTCTCTTAGTAAATTTTATTCTGAAACCAAATCCTGTGTTTTTATTTTAGTATTGCTATGATTTGCAATCTAGATTTAGAGAAAACTAGATGTTAGAGTTTTCATTATTGCTGAGTGATCTACAGCAATTCATTTAAACTAACTGGAAATGACTTACCTATATAAATGTCTTCCTAACAGGTTTATTCTGAATAATAAAAGAAATAAACAGAAAATGGACATGAAGCTTATAGCTTTAATACATGAATTATTATTCTAAGAAATTTCAAATAATTTCAATATTTATAACCCATATGCTTTCAAATGTGACTTCATATGTTTTATCAGTTAAAGGTACATAAACAACATAGAACAGTCTAAAATCAATAAATATGTTAAACATGGAGAGGGAAAAGCAAAGCACTCACTATTTAATATAATTACAAACATTTAAGTTTAAATATTTTTCTGAGCTTCCTTGAAGTTAAAAGATATGAAAATTCTTATTTATTTAGGGCATAGCATTAAGAATACTACCTAGTGAAAGAATTTTTATGGAAATTAAGCTGATAAACTCCATACAGGCTATTTTCTTGTTCTAATTTGATGGAAGAATGTCACATAGTCACCTGTCTGGCCTCACTAAACAAAGGTAATCATTCCTTCTCTCAACCAGGATTTTCACAAAATTTCTCTTCTAGATAATTTAAATTTAATCTCTCTGTTGAGATCCCAGCACACTGGTACATCCTCATATTTACCGTGCTTTAACCATTAATTCCTGCTTGCCATTTTACCAGTAAAGGTGAAATAAAAAGTTCTCCAACAGGTCATGGTAAGGAGAAAAGGGTACAATGGTAACATACTATCAGCCAAGGCAAAAAGTCTGAGTTCTGAGTCAGCAGGGTCTTTTAAGTCATCGCTAAGTAACTATAAGTGGCTTTGAGATTTCCTGTGAGAATGGAGGGAGAGGCTGTTATTGAAGTACCCGATCAGACCCTAGTGGCAGCATTGAGGCCGACAGCTCTAACCCTTCTGTTCACAGAAAGTCCATTCCTGAGACCTTTCTTCTGTATGTGTTTAACACCCACAGTGGTGTAGAATCTAAGCTGCTTAGGCACGTCCTGCTGAGGCTTCCTCAGCAGCTACTTTCAGAGGCTAGTGCCTTTCATATGGAACAGGATGCTCCCAAGGGCACAGTTGAAAGGTTGTCTTTTTCATTTAATTTTAAAATTATTTTTGTGGAGAAAATTTTAAGTTATGCTGGGATAAGTTATTATAATCACGAATAGAAGATTATTCATTAATTTGGACAGAAAAAGCCTATGGAAAATCAGAGTGTATGAAAAGTACAACAGTTTGAAAGAAGACAAACTACAGAATGTGCCTGAATATGACAGCAAAATGCAGACTGTTCTCACCCATGTGCAGGGCAAAAGTACAGATAAGACTACTGTATCGGATGCCTTCAACATTTAAAACTTATAAATCAACGTACGTCCATCTCCCTGTTCATATTCCCACCCAAGACGCCCAGCGCATTCCCTGGTGACGGCCCTTACACTCAGGAGGCAAAATTAACTCTTTTCCGCTGCCTGTGAGGCTGAGAGAACTGGATATGCTAGGACAGGACTCTGCAAACCTGGGCAGTGACCAAAGATCTCCTGGATAGTGACCAAAACCACCCGAATTTGGGATTAAGACAGGATAGACACACTTCCCAAGGAACCATGGTCAGTGAGTTTACCATCCATTCACTTCTCTTTTCCAGCTCAGGATTTCTAGGCACCTAGGTGCCTCTCCAAACTAGATGACTAAAGCTGCAGAGAGGGGGACCACAGTGGTCTGGTTGTTGGCAGAACCCACTCTACTAAGACACGCATAATTGGATGATTTTGAAATTATCTTTATTTAAATTCTTCAGTTTTCCAACACAAACATTGTGATTTTCTCCCCTATTTTCTACCTCTGTACTCAAGTATTCACTCTTACATTCTCTGATCTGGAGGCTCATTTCAGCTCGGGTAACTTTCTCAATCTATTAATATTAACCAGTAACTGAACTAGAAAATAAAAAAAAAAAGTGCTTAAAAGATCAACAAAAATGTCTTTAGGTTTAGGTGTTTTGTCTTTCTGATATGAAGGCACTCTGCAGTTCAGGACACGGGATGAGCCCTTCTGGTCCAGATCTAAGGTCAGTGCCTCAATGCCATTGCAGCAGAGCATTAATCTTTAGTTTCATTTTGCTTTTTTTGCCTTGTCTTATAATGCTGATTTATTTCCAAGAAACCTTGTCATGAAAATGAAGAATGTATTTTGTCCCTTGAAAAATGGAGCTTTATTCCATGTGTTTTCTCACAAGGCAGGCCTGCAGATTCAATGCCCTTGCTTTTTGTTCCTTGACGTCAACAAGAAGTAATTACAAGAAAGTGGACCTAAACAAAGTCAAACTGTTACTTAATCCTAATCCCAGCTTTAAGTTTGAAGAGCGCTGATAACCAACGGTAGCAGAAATAAAATTATCCTGTCCATTTACAATAAACCATTGTAACTATTCCAAGTATAGAATTTCAATATTGGTTTTTTTTTCCTCTTGGATCTGCCAGCACTGAAGAAACACTGATAAGAAAGGAAACATTATGAAGACCTACCTTAAGGTTTGTAATAAGTTACAGTTAGAGCTGTTACCTTTAATTATTTTTAACAGAATTTTCCATAAAATTCATAGCCTTTACCAATATAAGAGAAACAGTGAGTAAAATACTTTTTCTTGAGTTTCTTATTAATAAACCCTATTGCTTCACAATGAATGCCAATGTATTTTAATCTTGGTAATTTTAAATAGGTGAACGTACCAATTCTCTGGGATTTACCAACACAGAAAAAGTTCTGAAGATTTTTGAATGAATATTGGAGTAAGAATAGAGTAGAATAGCATTTATTTTCAAATAAGTTTTCCAAGGTCAACTCATTACTGTAAAAATACCAGTAATTCAAGGTACCTAAAGGTGTGATAAAACAAAATAGTGGACTTTATAAATACATAGTCTTTAAAGTATCTGCCCTTAAAGCAAACTGCATTCATTTTTAAGACTGGAGAATTTCTTGGGGGTGATGAATAAATGGGGAGGCTCTGCACCATATGGTGGTTTATGCTAATAATTTATGGCTACATTAATCTTTGAGTTGAGCTCTGAATTTAGTCATTTGGAAGTAAAAGCTCTCTAAAGAGATCATCATCAAGAAATAACTAAGTAATTGTTTAAAACTAAAGGCTGTTTTCTGAATTAATGAAACAACTTTCATTATGAACAATCTAAAAATTACAGGCTGTTTTCTATTTATCTGTTGATGCATTTCAATGAATGCGTAATAACCTGAGAGACAGGAGGTTTTCCAGCATATAAACTTACCTGAAATCATGACAACAACCTGTAAAGTAAAGTAAAAATGAGTTTAGTTAGTATTTAAGTAAATCTTGCTACAAATTAAACGTGTCATATTTTTTCTCATTTTTCCTATTCGATGTTATAAAAGTTGCATCTACCTTATCAAAATTAGTCAATACCTTTTGTATACTAATTGCATATTAGAACTTTAGCATTCATTTTTTAAAAAGTCAATAGTTTAAGTGATCCTAATTATACATGTAAATTCTGGAAATGGCAATTTGTTTCTCTAAATATGTGCCATATGGAAAAGCTACTTCCCTCAACCCCAAAATATTTGTCTGTGTTAATTACCTTTCATACTTTGGAGAAATACCCCACTATCTTTTATTTTTCAAACTCGGATTATGTCTTTTTTTTTTTTTTTTTTTTTTTTGATGGAGTCTTGCTGTGTCTCCCAGGCTGGAGTGCAGTGGTGCGATCTTGGCTCACTGCAAGCTCCACCCCCCCAGGTTCAGGCCGTTCTCCTGCCTCAGGCTCCTGAGTAACTGGGACTACAGGCGCTCACCACCACACCCAGCTATTTTTTGTATTTTTAGTAGAGACGGGGTTTCATCGTGTTAGCCAGGATGTTCTCGATCTCCTGACCTCATGATCTGCCTGCCTCCGCCTCCCAAAATGCTGGGATTACAGGTATGAGCCACTGCGCCTGGCCCCATGTTATTTTTTTTATAACTGAGGACGTAAAATTATCATTAAGTTTCTGTTACAATTCTACCCTATAATTTTATTTTTTGAACAATGACTCCATTCCTTCTTTTAGATGTTTGTAATAATTCTTTCATACTCTACTGATAAGGAGAAAAATGTCTTAAAACCCAGCTAGAATAATAGTGTTGGGAAAGCTGTATATCCACACACAGAATAAAATTGGACCTTTATTTCACATAGCATACCAGGAAAAACTGATAACAGTAAATATTTAAATATAAGTTCTGAATCTGTAAAACTATTAGAATAAGTCATAGGGAGTAAGCATTTTCATGTCGGTTTTGACAATGAGTTTTTTGGATATGACCCTAAAAACACAGGCAACAAAAGAAAAGTAGACAAATGGGACTTCATCAAACTAACAAGTGTCTGCAAAACAAAGGAACCACTAATGGAGTGAAAAGACAATCCACAGATTGGGAGAAAATATTTGTAAGCCATTCATCCAATAGAAGTTAATATCCAAAATACATAATGAACTTAAGCTAACGTGACAGCAAGTAAACAAATAATCCAATTAAATATGGGCAAAAAATCTGGCTAGACATTTCTCAAAATACTAGATACAAATGACCAAGAGATATATGGAAATGTGTTCAACATTATTAATCATCAGGAAAATGCAAAAAACACATCTAATAGGATGGTTATTATGAAAAAGATAAAAGATAAGTCTTAGTGAGGACATGGAGAAAAGAGAAACTTTGTATACTGTTGGTGGAATGCAAATTAGCACAACCATTGTTACCCACAGAAATAAAAACAACCATCAGAGAATATTACAAACACATCTATGCACATAAACTAGAAAATCTAGAATGGATAAATTCCTGGACACATACACTCTTCCCAGACCTGGACATATATACCCTTCCAGGAAGATACTGAATCCTTGAACAGACCAATAATGAGTTCTACAATTCAGGCAGTAAAAAATAGCCTACCAACCAAAAAAATAAAAAATAAATAAATAAAACCCAAGGAACACACAGATTCACAGTTGAATTCTACCAGATGTACCAAGAAGAGCTGGTACCATTCCTACTGAAGCTATTCCAAAAAAATTGAAAAGAAGGGACTTCTTCCTGACTCATTCTATAAGATGAGCGTAACCCTGATATCAAAACCAGAGAAAGACACAACAAAAAAAGAAAACTTCACACCAGTATCTTTGATGAACATCTGTGCAAAAATCCTCAATAAAAAACTGACAAACCAATTTTAGCAGCACATCAAAAAGCTTAACAATCACAGTCAAGTAGGTTTCATTCCTGAGATGCAAGGTTGGTTCAACATATGTAAATCAGTAAGTGTGATTCATCGCACAAACAGAGCCAAAGACAATACCACATGATTATCTCAATAGATATAAAAAAGGATTTTGAAAAATTCATCATCCCTTCATGTTAAAAAATAATCTAGGTATTAAAGGAATATACCTCAAAATAACAAGAGCCATATATGATAAACCCACAACCAACATCATAGTGAATGTACAAAAACTGGAAGCATTCCCCTTGAATAGCAGTAAAAGACAAGGATGCCCTCTCTTACACTCCTATTCAACATAGCATTGGAAGTTCTAGCCAGGGAAGTCAGGGAAGAGAAAGAAATAAAGCATATTCAAATAGGATGAGAGGAAGTCAAGCCATTCCCGTTTGTGGATTACATGATGCTATAACCAGAAAACCCCATTGTCTCACCCACAAAGCTTCTTAAGAAGCTGATAAGCAACTTCGGCAAAGTCTCAGGACAGAAAAATCAATGTGCAAAAATCACTAGCATTCCTATACACCAACAACAGTCAAACCAAGAGCCAAATCACAAATGAGCTCTCATTCACAGTTGCCTCCAAAAGAATAAACTATCTAGGACTACAGCTAACAAAGAAGTTGAAAGATCTCTACAAAGAGAACTACAAACCACTACTCAAACAAATCAGAAATGATGTAAACAAATGGAAAAACATTCCATGTTCACGGGTAGAAAGAATCAATATTATTAAAATGGCCATACCACCCAAAGCAATTTATAGATTCAATGCTATTCCTATTAAACTACGATTGACATTGTTCACACAACTAGAGGAAACTATTTTAAAATTCATATGGAACTACAAAAGAGCCTGAATAGCTAATGTCATCTTCAGCAAAAATGACAAAGCTGTAGGCATCACATTACCTGACTTCAAACTATACTACAAAGCTACACTATCGAAAACGGTGTGGTACTGGTACAAGAACAGACACATAGACCAGTGGAACAGATTAGAGAACCAAGAAATAAGATTGAACACCTACAACTATCTGATTTTCAAAAAACTTGACAAAAACAAGCAAAGGGGAAATGATTTCCTATTCAATAAATGATGCTGGGATAACTGGCTAGCCATATGCAAAAAAATGAAACTGAACCTCTTCCTTACACCATATACAAAAATTAACTCAAGATGGATAAAAATCTTACATGCAAAAGCCAAAACTACAAACACCGTGGAAGACAGGTTAGGCAATACCATTCAGGACATAGGCATAGGCAAAGATTTTATGATGAAGACAGCAAAAGTAATTGCAACAAAAGCAACAGTTGACAAATAAAATCTAATTAAACTTAAAAGCTTCTGTATAGCAAAAGGAACTATTAACAGAGTAAACAGACAACCTACAGCATAGGAGAAATTTTTTACAAACTATGCATCTCATTAAGATCTAATATCCAGCATCTATAAGGAACTTAAATGTATTTACAAAAAACCCCACAAATAATCCCTTTGAAAAGTAGGCAAAGGACATGAACAAACACTTATCAAAAAAAAGACATACAAACAGCCGACAATCATATAAACAAAAGCTGAACACCACTGATCATTAGAGAAATGCAAATTAAAACCACAATGAAATACCATCTCACAGCAGTCAAAATGGCTATTGCTAAAAAGTCAAAAAATAGGTTGGGCATGGTGGCTCATGTCTGTAATCCCAATACTTTGGGAGGCTGAGAAAGGTGAATCCTTTGATCTCAGAAACTGAAGACCAGCCTGGGCAACATGGCAAAAGCCCATTTCTACCAAAAATACAAAAAATTAGCTGAGTGTAGGTGGCGTGTTCTTGTGTTCTCAGCTACTTGGGAAGCTGAAGTGGGAGGATAACTTGAGCCTAGGAAGTGGAGGTTGCAGTGAACCAAGATTGAGCCACAACACTGCAGCTTGATTGACAGAGAGAGATACCATCTCAAAAATAACAATAAAAAAAAAAAGAAAAAAAAAGAAAAGTCATAAAATAACAGACACTGGCAAGGTGGTGGAGAAAAAGGAAGCCTTACACACTGCAGGTGTAAATGTAAATTAGTTCATCCATTGTGGAAGACAGTGTGGTGAGTCCTCAAACACCTAAAGACAAAACTACCATTCAATGAAGCAATCCCATTACTGGTTATATACCCAAAGGAACATTAATCATTCTGTTATAATGACACGTGCACACATATGTTTATTGCAGCATTCTTCACAATAACGAAGTCACGGAATTCACCTAAATGTCCATCAGTGGCAGACTGGGTAAAGAAAATATGGTACATAGACACCATAGAATACTATGCACCCAAAAAAGAGAATGAGATCATGTCCTCTGCAGGGTATGGATGGAGATGGAAACCATTATCCTTAGCAAACTAACTCAGGAACAGAAACCAAATACAGCATGAGTTTTCACTTATAGGTGGAAGCTAAATCATGAGAACACATGGACACATAGTGGGGAACAATACACACTGGGGCCTATTGGAGGTGAAAGGTGGGAGGAGGGAGAGGATCAGGAAAAATAACTGATGGATACTATCCTTAATATGTGGGTGATGAAATGGTCTGTACAACAACCCTCCATGACACATTTACCTATGTGGCAAACCTGCACATCCTGCACATGCACCCCTGAACTTAACATAAAATTAAAAGGAAAAAAAAGCATGTAGGTTCCTCAAAGAATTCAAAATAGAACTAGCATATGATCCAGCAAACCTGTCTCTGGGTATATAACCAAATGAAATAAAATCAGTATCTCAAAGAGGCATCTACACTTCCATGTTGATTGCAGCATTAGTCACAATAACCAAGATTTGGAATCAACCTAAGTGCCCACCTTTGGATGAGTGGATACAAAGTGCAATATACACACACAGTACAATGGATTACTGTCCACCTTTTAAATAGAAGGATGTCTTTCATTTGCAACAACATGGATAAAAGTGAAGGATATTATACTAAGTGAAATAATCCAGGCACAGGACACAGGAACACAAATTTTGCCTAATCTCAACTATAAGTGGAATCTAAAACAGTAGAAATCGTAGAAGCAGAGACTAAAATGGTGGGGGTTTTCAGGAGCTGAGGTAGAAGAATGAGAAGATATTGGCCAAAGGGTACAAAGTTTCAGTTAGATAGGATGAGGAAGATCTGGAGATCGATTGTATAGCTTGGTGATTCCAAAAATAATAACACATTTTCTACTTGGAAATTGCTAAAGTAGTAGATCTTAAATGTTCTCAGAACAAAATAATGATTATGTAGGATGATGGGCATGTTAACTAGTTCGATTTTGTTCATCATTGTACAATGTATACATATATCAAAACATCTGGTTGTACACCATAAATACATACAATATTTATTAGTCAATTTTATCTTAATAAAGCTGAGGTGGGGGGAACCTAGTTAGGGGAACAATGTAAACTTTCCCCAAATTTTAAAATCTATTTGTGAAACAGCTTACAAGTCACTAGCATATTAAACATGCTTTTTCAAATTTATTGAGTCATAATGATACAGAGTCCATTTTAAATATTACTGATATTGTCTTGCTGTCAATTTTGGCCACATTGTTCTTATGTAGAGTTTATACATTTTCTCTTATTTCATCATGTGGTCCAAGGTTTTCACTGGGATCTTCAGATTTCGTCATTGTAACTACAGACTAATGCTCTGTATATTTTTCATAATTTCTATGAAAAAGTGTATCTATGGTAGGGAATCAGAAATGACCACTGACCATGACCTCCCGAAGATTCTTATGTGAGCCACAATTTGTCTCATGAGGATGCTCTAGGTTCCAGAATAATTAAAAAAAAAAATTCACTGTCAAGGATAATTCATTCTTATTTATTTATCTCTATTCCAAGATTTGGATCATCTATTCAGTCACCCGTGGCTTTTCAGTTTCTTCCTACATGCCGTGTATGAAATTTGTCACAGTCATTTTGCCCAAGTCTATTTCAATTTCATTTTACAGTTGTAAACTGATCAGCAGTGCATACATACCTCAGAGTTCTCTGTTGGTTTTGATTAAACAGATAAACACATCTAGTGTGACAGAAATTAAATTGCAAGAATGAATTTTTCTCTTTTCGACTTTTATCATAGGAAATGTAGTAGTTCAGAAAGTAGAGAAAGCAAGAAAAACTTCACAGCTTTGGGCTTAACGTAGTGATTGGAATGGAAAGTCATGTAAACTCTCTGTAGATGTATTCTTCCAAGAAAAGCAGAGAATTATGGAGACACTTTACATGATGGGATATATAAGTAAGGCCCTGGAGGTCCAGATGTGAAAGCAAACTTCTGAAGTTAAGCACTTAGCTGAAAATTGCTTTCTATCATCTGAGCTAGAAGTAATCAGAAGCCAGGCATGCAGGATTAAATCAAAATACCGTTGGTGTATACTTGGCTTCTGAAAGTTGTAATTTTTTTCCTCTTTTAATGCCCATGATAACACCTGACTCTCTTCACAATACGCAGAATTAAAGTGTCCCCATGGTAATTTCTTTTTAAAAATCAGTAAAACGACTGTATTCACAATAAAAACATCTCTCAAGGACTTATTGGGTTGTTTTAAAATATAGTGTGATGCTGGCACATTTTCATCTGGAAAACCAAACCCCTGAAAGAGATTTCCAGGAATATTTGGACCCTAGAAAAATGAGTGTGGTAAAAGGGAATTAACATGCTTAATATCAAAAACTCTTTATCTTTAACCCTGTGTCCATTATCTTCAACCCTGTGGCTATAATTATACAGCCATATATCATACATAGTCCCCCTTATGTTATTAGGGGACAACAAAACCATTAGATGAAATACTAGCTGGCAGGGAATGAGAGCATACGCTCTGGTAAAGGGTCAAAGCTGGGGAAGCTAAGTGGGTTTGTAACCAATTCTCATGTCAAATATTCATCCCTGTTATCAATGCAGTGGTTAGATTTTTTTGTTTGAAAAGCAAATCATAGTACTCTTGATAACCCTAACCAGATTACTTTGATTTAAATAATATGACCTTCACTATTATAGGTTCTGAACTTTCTCTATCAATTTCAGTTTGTAAGATTCTGTTTTGCCTCAGAGAGATCAATATTACTCACCAATATAACTGGAAATTTCAAAATCAATATTTATTACTTCATAATATATATTAGAGTTTCCAAAGACAGTTGTCAATAGGTTATTGTAGTAATGGGTAACATTTAGTGCCCATTTAGAGAAAACATTTTGCTAATATACTACCCACAGCAATCCCATGAGGTAAGCATACTTTCCCCAAGTTTACTAAGGAAGAGACTGAGGCTGAAGAGTGTTGTCACTTTTCCATTGTCACACAGTATTGATGGACCTCTCTAACTTTTGAAGAATCCTGTAATCTTTCCTTTTTGGAGCTCTCCTCTCCTATTCCGTGTGATTTGGATGAGACTGTTGTTTAACTGGTCCAGGGTCCTCACAATGGAGCTGGACACATGACCCTAAGTGGACCATTGGAGCCTGGTGGGGAAAACTGATATGAATATTAGGAGAAAGTCTCCCTGTTTGTGAAATTGCTAGCTGTAAGAATCACATAGCCGGACGTGGTGGCTCACGCCTGTAATCCCAGCACTTTGGGAAGCTGAGGCGGGTGGATCACCTGAAGTCAGGAGTTCAAGACCAGCCTGGCCAGCATGGTGAGACCCTGTCTCTACTAAAACTACAAAAATCAGCTGGGTGTAGGGACATGCACCTGTCATCCCAACTACTCAGGAGGCTGAGGCAGGAGAATCATTTGAACCTGGGCAGGGGGTGGGGGATGCGGATGTTGCAGTGAGCCGATAATTGTGCTACTGCACTCTGGGCTGGGTGACAGAGCCAGACTCCGTCTCAGAAAAAAAAAAAAAAAATCACATAAGCCACGGGGTTTGATCAGGTCCATTTCTCCTACTTGTGGCTTGAAGGGAGAAATAGACAACTGAGAAGAAGATAGATACAAGGAAAGGAGAAAAAGGAATGTAATTCTGAGGACAGTATTTGAGTGCTTGGCAAAGAGTCCATTCCAATCCCAGAACATCACAGTGATATGACAGCAAAAGCCAGAGTCTTAACAATGTTGCATTACATTTCAGCCAAAGTGTCATTTTATAGTCATGTGAAGGTAAAAGCCAAAGTTCTGCAGTGATTGACTTCACCTCATGTGACAGGGCTGTAAACTCAGATCAGATTTTCCTCACTCACCATATGATACTGATCCTACTGTGCCCTGAACATCCTAGACTTGCTCCTGCTTCAGGGATTTTTTCACTTATTTCTTCTGTATGAGACATTCTGTTGCAGAAATTCTTATGTCTCATTCCCTCACCTCCATCATGTCTAAAATACCATCTCCTCTGTTGGTTTTTCCAACAACTCTATTTGTCATTACACTCTTCCTAGTTCTTCAGCCTCTACTATCATTTTTTGATCCCTTTTCTGCTTTATTTTTCCTTGCAACACTTACAATTGTTTATCTTCTCTATCACCCCTTACTTCACTGGCACACAATGGAAGGCAAACTGCAAGAGTGGAGGGTTTTTGTTCTCTGCTAAATCTCCAACATTGAAAGGGGTTCCTCTCTGATATGGTTTGGCTCTGTATCCACAAACAAATCTCATGTCAAATTGTAATTCCCAATATTAAGGGGGTGACCTGATGGTAGGTGATCGTATAATGGGGAAGACTTCCCCTTGCTATTCTTGTGACAATGAGTGAGTTCTCATGAGATCTTGTTGTTTAAAAGAATTTAACACTTTCCGCTTTGCGCTCTCTCTCTCTCCTGCTCTGCCATGACATCCTTGCTTCCTGTGCCCCTTGCACTATGATTGTAAGTTTCCTGAGGTCTCCTAGCCATACTTCCCGTGGAACTGTGAGTCAATTAAACCTGTTTTCTTCATAAATTACCCGGTCTCAGGTAGTTCTTTATAGCAGTGTGAGAACAGACTAACACAGAAATTCGGTACTGGAGAAGTTGGGTATTGCTATAAAGATCCCTGAAAATGTGGAAGCTACTTTGGAACTGGGGTAATGGGCACAGACTGCAACAGTTTGGAGGGATCAGAAGAAGACAGGAAGATGAAGGAAAGTTTGGAACCTTCTAGAGACTTGTTGAATGGCTTTGACCAAAATGCTGATAGTGACATAGGCAGTGAAGTTCAGGCCGAGGTGATCTCAGAGGGAGATAAGGAACTTACTGGGAATTGGAGTAAAGGTGACTCTCGCTATGCTTTAACAGAGACTGGCAGCATTGTCCCCCTGCTCTAGAGATCTGTGTAACTTTGAACTTGAGAGAGGTAATTTAGGGTATCTGGTAGAAGAAATTTCTAAACAGCAAAGTATTCAAGATATGGCCTGGCTACTTCTACAGCACAGATGTCCCTCTTGCTGTTCCTGTGATAGTGAGTGAGTTCTCATTAGATTTGCTTGTTTAGAAGTGAGTAGCACTGCCCTCTTTGCTGTTTTTCTCTGTCTTTCCTGCTCTGCCATGGTAAGGCATATTGGCTTCTCCTTCACCTTTTTTATGATTGCATGTTTCCTGAGGCCTCCCAGTCATACTTCCTGTACCCCCTGCAGAACTATGAGTCAATTAAAATTCTTTTCTTCATAAAATTACCCATTCTTATGTAGTTATTATAGCAGTGTGAGAATGGACTAGCACACTGTCATTCACAGCAAAAAGACTATTGACCAATTAATAGGCATTAATGGTAAATTCCGATTCAAGCATTTGATTACATGATTATATTATTCCATACTATTGCTAAATATTTTTAAAGATGTCATTTTTACAACTAACTGAAAAAATTGAGGCTACTAGAAAATCTCATAAAAATTCTTAATGAGAACTTAAATATAATTATATGTTATTTCTGTTAACAGAAAGAAGTATATACTGTACAGCTCACACAAAATCTGTAATGATTATATCATTAACTATACATTCTGCTAAAAAATAAAATAATTGCTTGAAAATACATTAACCTCTCCCCCAGAGCAAGATCTCTTTGAGATTGCTCCTTTTGAGATTATGTGGGATAAACAGGTTTATTCT
The DNA here is from genome assembly GCF_002776525.5 of Piliocolobus tephrosceles. Lineage (NCBI taxonomy): Eukaryota > Metazoa > Chordata > Mammalia > Primates > Cercopithecidae > Piliocolobus > Piliocolobus tephrosceles. Next base: position 1,788,119 of record NC_045438.1, read on the forward strand.
ATATACAATATTTATAAGTAGGACCATTTGGTTTCAAGTAAAAACAGGGAGTTGTGTCTCTTGAAATGGCTTAGAAGGAGAATAAATTGGGTATTGAGAACATAAAAAGGAAATGTCATGAGTCTTGAGTAATATTTTTTTTAAATAGAGCTTTGAGGAAAAACTGATGAGAAATATGGATGTAGAGGAGAAGGACTCACAGCAGGAGTCCTGGGATAAAGTTGCTTACCAGCAACCATCTGAATGCTGGGGAGGAAGAAAGACAAATACTGTGTGAAAGTCCCCGCTCTTAATAGCTAAGTGCTTTCACATCTGAAGACATGGTAGAATCTGCAGTGGAGAGTTTTACCTTTAAGAAGGTCCTAGGACATAGTATATAAGAGAGGCAGGAGTCAATAATTTAAGCAAAATAAAACTGTTGTTAACTTAGTTCACTATTATTCTTTATGATTTTAAGGGATATAAACATTTATAAAAAGTGGATGTAGAAAATTTACTTTATTGCCCATTCCTATTTTCCCCATAATGCCTTATATTATTTAAATCTTAGCAAGTTTATGTAAGAACAACAACTCAGTGTAGCTTAAGAGGACAAGAGGTGAGGGATATTATGATAATGCTATGAGAGTATATTATGGAATCCAATAATCCAAAGAGAGGAATATTCCCAAGTCCAGGATAAAATGGTGACAGAAGCTAGAAAGCAATTAGGGATATGGATGCAGATATTTTTCTCCTCTTCCCATCCACCTGCTTCCTTCCTATTTGCTCTTCAACACACCAGTTCTCTACTCTGCTTTTCCATCCTCACAGTGGTGCATAGCTGCCCTATTGCTACCCAGACTATATGTTAAATTTCTCACCATATGCAAAGACTAATCATGTGTTCTGAATCCCTTTTCTAAATTTGATGGACTTAATCATCAGTATCTGGGAAAGGAGCATTACATAGTACATGAGTGGCTGTCAGTAGCACAACTCTAAGGGGGTGGGAAAGTAAAAGCAAAGAAGACCTGGGTAGACAACCCATAAGTTCTCAGTTCTCCATCAACAGGGCTTTTCAGTCACCTAATCCTTCATAATCCTTCTTAAAGCCTATGATAGCAGCCTCTCTTTACTTCCATGTTCATACACTTTAAAATTTAACTATGAATTTATTTAGAAAACTAGTTTTGGAGAAGAAAATTATTAGTAAAATGTGTTTCAACTGAAGCAACAAAAAGTTTCAAATCATTGAGTTCAGGAAAAAAATGATCAAAACTGAAGATTTGTTTAAGTAATTTATTTCAAAAGATAAAGACTATAACAATGACACATTATTAAATATGTATGTTACATTCACTTGATGCTATGATAATTTTTAAGTGGCACATAAAAAATTGCCTACTAGGCAATCAATTAGAGTTTGTTAAAATGAATACATTATGAATTGTTTGCATTTTAACAGGCATTTTTAAGTATTTGTTATGAAAATTGGCTATTTATAGTTAGTTTCTACAATGTAAAACAAATTTTGAAAACTATTTGTGGTTACAGGAGAAAAGAGTTACCAGAATCTAAGGGTCTTTTCAACATTACACCAATGTAAATTACTCATGTGTGTCATCTATCAAGACACAATTTCCATACTCAAATACTGGTTCTAACTTTGCATTAACAGGACGGAGCTGCATGGGCAGCTGCATTCAGGTTTTGCATAGCTAAAGAGCTATGATTCTTTTAAAATTAATTTTTGTGAAGATTAATTTGTTTTGTTAAGATAAACCTTAACTTTAGAGCTACTACATAATTGACAATAATGTACATTATATGTGAGAGGCTCCCTGTTTTCTAAAGGAAAATTATGATTCAATTAAATATTGCATATGCTTCATTAGATCTTAAAATGATCTTATTTAAATATTGAACATCTTTTAAGAATATTGAGATGGCAATTTCCCCACGATTAAAAATGCTATCTCCATTCTTAAAACTTTAATTTCAGTCATTATCCTGTGGTTATCTCTTCTCTCTTCAGGGAGCAGCTCAAAGTTTATGAACAACTTCTCAGATAAATCTTTGTATCCGTCAGGTCATTGTGTGGAACAGTCCCGCTTTAGTGAGGACAAAACACTGACAATTTTCCTTATTATCAGTGTTTTCATTTAAGTGAAAATATTCTGTGAGCAACGGCATGAATACACCATTAATTCTATCATTGGCAATGTATACAAAGAAGGGACCCATTGTAAATATATGACTTTATTTGTAAATTAAATGAATACTTTCATTCTGATTCCAGGACAATATTACTTGATAATGCTGATAATGACCACTAGTGTATTCCCAACCTAAGAGGAGCTTTTGAGATAAGCATAATATACAAATAAACACATATTTAGGGGGGCGGAGCAAGATGGCCAAATAGGAACAGCTTCAGTCTCCATCTCCCAGTGCGAGCGACACAGAAGACCGGTGATTTCTGCATTTTCAACTGAGGTACTGGGGTCATCTCACTCGGGAGTGCCGGACAATCGGTGCTGGTCAGCTGCTGCAGCCCGACCAGCGAGAGCTGAAGCAGGGTGAGGCATCGCCTCAGCTGGGAAGCATGAGGGGGAAGGGAGTCCCTTTTCCTAGCCAGGGGAACTGAGACACACAACACCTGGAAAATCGGGTAACTCCCACCCCAATACGGCACTGTAACACCGGCACACCGGAGATTATATCCCACACCTGGCCGGGAGGGTCCCACGCCCAGGGAGCCTCCCTCCTTGCTAACACAACAGTCTGCCGCAATCTAACGTCAAGGCAGCAGTGAGGCTGGGGGAGGGGCGCCCGCCATCGCTGAGGCTTAAGTAGGTAAATAAAGCTGCTGGGAAGCTCGAACTGGGTGGAGCTCACAGCAGCTCAAGGAAACCTGCCTGTCTCTGTAGACTCTGCCTCTGGGGACAGGGCTCAGCTAAAGCAGCAGAGGCCTGTCCAGACGCGAATGACTCTGTCTGACAGCTTTGAAGAGAGCAGTGGATCTCCCAACACGGAGGTTGAGATCTGAGAAGGGGCAGTCTGCCTGCTCAAGTGGGTCCCTGACCCCTGAGTAGCCTAACTGGGAGACATCCCCCACTAGGGGCAGTCTGACACCCCACACCTCACAGAGTGGAGTACACCCCTGAGAGGAAGCTTCCAAAGCAAGAATCAGACAGGTGCACTCACTGTTCAGCAATATTCTATCTTCTGCAACCTCTGCTGCTGATACCCAGGCAAACAGGGTCTGGAGTGGACCTCAAGCAATCTCCAACAGACCTATAGCTGAGGGTCCTGACTGTCAGCAGGAAAACTGTTAAACAGGAAGGACACCTATACCAAAACCCCATCAGTACGTCACCATCATCAAAGACCAGAGACAGATAAAACCACAAAGATGGGGAAAAAGCAGGGCAGAAAAGCTG